>NW_028294896.1:0-126897 GCF_964341445.2 Mesoplodon mirus | reverse complement strand
TGTCCCAATAAGAAAAGAGGCAGGATTAGACTCCGGATTGGTGTGCTCTGCCAGGCAGTATCGTATTTCATAATTATAGGCGAGCCAACTGATAATAACGTGAAATGGAAAAGTTCTGGTCACAACATCTCCTACATACGTTTTTTTCCCTAAGCATTGTCAGTAAATTAGGGGGAAATGAATGAGTGTTCAGGGTTTTAAAAAGGTTCATGTCGCTATAGGAATTAAGTATGATTTACATATCAATTATAACTTGGATATTACAATAACTTTTGGTTGACCTTTGCCTTTTGCTAAACACTTATGTTTTCTTTTACCTGTGGACTTTTAAAAATATTATTAGAGAGGTTGTTTCAGCACCTTATGTTCATCAAAGTAAGAATTTATGTACCAAAGATGGCTAGAAGATGAGGCTATGTACTTAACAGTTGTCACAGCAACTCCTTAACATAACACATATTATTTTTCCATATTTTGACTCAAAATAATTTTATGTTTTCTTTTTGGCATCACAACAGCCAATTGTTTGGATTATTTAGAGAAATGATCATATTACTTTATAAATTGTATTGAAGGTGAATATTTACATTGTCTGAGCCACTGTTGGAGAAGAGGAAATTTCCCCCTTTACCCTCTTGAGGTCTTGTGGCTGGACTAATAATAAAATTGACACAAGACAGATTAACAGGAGAAAAGGAAACACATTTTAATCATGCCCACAGAGGTCTCATAGAAATGGGACCTAAGAAGTGACCAAAGCAGGTAGCTTTTATCTTTTTAGACAAAGAAACAATAAATTTGTAAGAATTGACAGGACAAAGAAATGCAGGTGTTGGGTGTTTAATTAGTGAAGAATCTAAATGTAGTTTGGGCTTGGAGTAGTAAATTAAGGAAGTCACAGGGTTTGTTTTTATGGGCTCCTTGGCCCTGAATTCCCTGTCTCTGGTGATAAGGATGTCCTCTTACCTCCAGATGCAGGAAGTGCACTTTTCACGTGAGAGTTTTATTTTTTGCTTTCAAGGAGACAGAAATAAGGGTCAGGGTGTCCCTCTTGCCTTGGCCATTTCTTAAGTAGATTTAATTTAAAGTAATCAATATGCCATTGAAGCACATTTTGGGGTGGCCAACCCTGGAACCCAACACCACCTATTTTTTTTTAAACAAGTATGCATTAATCAGCTATACTTTGACTCTCGGAATCTGATTCCTGGAGGTAGGACTTGGAAACTACATTTTAATTTACTACCTGAGATTCAGAACTGCTGCTATTGGAGCATCTCAGGCCCACTTCACACCTACCCATGATTTTGAGAAGGAAGAAAACCTTGACCATGATTCAAGGACACAATTATTACACTGTGGTAAGGAGGCTAATGGGATAAGTGAAGGAATTCTAAATAGATTTAAACTAAGACAAGCAATCTCTTGGCCTCTCCTCTGAGATGTCTTCCGCTTTCAAATTGATTCCTCTTTGTATTGGATCTTTTTTCTTCATCTTCTCATGCAACCCATACAATAAAACAAGTCTCATGATACCTATCACTTTGAAAGGATTTCCTTCCACTGAGTTGTGTAGTTTGTAGCAAAACCAAGTGGGGCCCATAAGAGGAGAAGGCTTAGACTGCAAAATAAATTCTTTTCTAGAATTTATTCTAGAGAAATGTTTTAATTTTGGTTGGGTTTATCTTACTATCATTACTCACCACTCTTTCATTTACACACTCAGTTAGTTAACAAGTATTTATTGAGTTGTTACCATATTCCAGGCAGTGTCTAGGCACTGTTGGACAGGCCCTAAAAGTGGTCAAAGAACCTATTCTCATAGGGATTATCCCATCGAGGTAGTGGACAAATTATAAGTAGATACACAATATTTCAGTACTTAACATACCTATGAGGAAAAAAATAAGCAGGTCTTTAGGGATTGGAATTTAAGAAATTTTGAAATGTAAAAGAGCAAATCATGAAACTATTCAGGAAAAGACCAGTCCAAGCAGAAGCCACAATATTTAAGATGCATCTGCAGATAGAGTGTTTGGTCAGAAAAGATCAGTTAAGGGGCCAGTGTGGCTGAACTAGAGAGAAAAAGGGAAGGATGACATGAAATGATGCCAAAGATAGCTTGAGGAACAGACCATATGTGGCCTTTGAGGTCAGCATGCAACATAGAGTTTGGCTTTATTCTTAATGATGTGAGAACCCTCTGGAATTACCATGTCAGAATAGAGAGACACCACACCAAAATCAAGTTAAAAATGCTCGGTCAGACTCCAGCATATGTAGAAAGAATCATTGCTTTATCCAGCCCAGCTTACCACACTTAATGTGCATTTTCAAATAGTTTAATTAGTCAGCTGAATGTCAAAGTTATAGCTTGTAATAAATATCATTTCCTTGTCTAAAGGTCTTCTTTGATAAAGAAATATAAATCATCTTGTACTTGACAAAAGGAAAATAATTCCAGTCTTAACGCTTGGCCATTGTATTAGTGAGCTTTTCAGCTGGAAACAGAATCAAACCCAGATGTTACTAGAGTCTTCAATGAAGATAGCATTTACAGAAGTGTAAAAATATTATAATGAAACAAACAAAAAACCAAAATATTGATGAACCCAAAGAACAGCAATGACAGTAAGCCATTATCTCTCCTGGGGCTGAAGGGGTCAAGGAGCCAGGGGAGTGGTGAGGCCATGAAAGAAGAGGTGCTGCCTGAGCAGTGTGCTGGAACATAGCCACTACCTGAGGATGGCTCAGAGGCACGAGAAAGCATAGAGGAACAGACCTAGCTCCTATCACCCACTACTCCTGTGATTTCTCTCATTGGTGGATTTATGGTGCTTTACCTAAATCACCTCTTAAAAACTTAGGTACCTATCCCCCTGCTCTTATTCTTTTAGAAGAAACATTTTTTTGGAGCTTTGTTGAAACTTTGTACACTTTCTATTTAATTATTTTTCTCAAAAATGTTTTCTTCTGTCCACTTTTTAGACCCAGGTTGCTTTTCATTTTGCAACTTTTTCAGGTGATACTTTATTTCTAAGGTATACATTTAACATTACAAATTCCTTAAAAATGTTGTTTTACTTTTTCAGACAAGACTTGATATGCATTATTTTGTTATCAATTAGAATCTTTTCTTAATACACTTGTGTATTTCTTAATATCTAAAAATGTGAGGTGAGGGGTATTTTACTTGTAGTTTGCCATTGATTTGTAATATAATTGCATTGTATTTTTAAAATATCTTAATTTCACTTCTGAAAGGTTTTGTGATTTGCTTTTGGGTTTAATATATTTGTAAATGCAATGCTTACAGTGCTTATAAATGCACTATATATGCTTAAAAAATAATGTAGGGCCTAGAGTTACTTACTGACCTAATTTTGTCCACTTTCTGCTTTTTAAAGTTATCTATTTTTATATAAAATAATCATTTTATTTTTCTAACGATAAATACAATTTATAGTGCAAGAATATATTTTATAGTATCTACTTTAAAAAGACCTTATTTCTATCCAAAGAAAGTTGAATAAAGTAGATATTTATTAAAATAAGGCAAATTCTCCTACCGTCCCATAAGCACATCTCACCAAGTTATAAACTAGTTTTTAGAGCAGCTTCAAATTAAAGAAGAGTGAAAATATTTGAATGTACTGAAGTAGATTCAACCAGCGTTTACTTCCTCCCTACCAAAATGTTTATTTACCACACAGCAGTGAGAGAATTTCTTTAAAATACAGGATACCCTGTTCTTCTGAATTTTAGAAAATGAATAAAGTATGTCCCATGTAATATTTGGGACATGTTTTATTTCACATTCATTCATTGTTTATCTGAAGTTCAAATTTAACTGGGCATCATGTGTTTTTTGTTTGCTGAATATAGATGTTTCTCTTCTGCTCAAAATTCTCCAATGGCTTTCCAATCTCATACAGAGTAAAAGCCAAAGTAAAAACCAGTTTTAGACACGACAACACAAGCTCTGACCTGGACTAATTCTCTGATCTCATTTCCTATAATAATATCCAGCATTGCTCCAAAATACCTGCAGTGGCCTTCTTGCTTTCCCTGGACAACACAGAACTTCTGCCCCAGGGCCTTGCTATTCCCATCCTCAGTTTCTTCAGGTGCTTGTTCAAATGGGTCACCTTTTGAGAGAGTCCCTCCCTGACCAGCTTATGTCAAACAGCAACAATTTCCACATGCCCTGTTCCTTGCACTCATCTTTCTTTGGGATACTTATCACCATCTGATGTTATCTAATTTTGTTTTCTGACTCTCTCCCAAATAAATACATTTAAGCTCTACAAAGCCAAAGACTTTGTTTTACTCACTATTGTATACAAGATGCCTAGAACTGTACCAACATGTGGTAGGGACTCAGTATATTTTTGCAAATGGAATAAATGGGATAAACCATTGCTTATCCAGAAGGTAACAGAGTTGTTTTCATTCATAATATTATTCTCCAGTGTACCCTCATAGCAAACATTGTGTATACAAGTCAAAGGAATTTTATGTAGAGTATCAAGGTGATTTAAATGATCATTTCAACCCAAATTGTATTTAGCCTTCAATTAGAAAGATTAATATTTAGATGAGAGAGACATCATCTATTTTCATGCCCTCTTATGCTTTACTTAAAAATTATTGAAGCAAATAAGTAGGAGACATTAAAATTAATGATGTTATCATATTACTAGATATAGTGTTGAAAGCAATTAAGATTTTTATGATTTGGCTTTAAATTTACCTATGCAATTATTTTGACTCTTCTCAATATTTTTATAAAATGGTACCTAAACTTTTATGTTTTTATAAAAAATATGATTGCAAACATTGCATGTGTTTCTTTTAAAAATTTGATGTATTAAAGAATAATAAAATACTAAAAAGTCAGATATGCATATAACTCTACCCCTACAAATAATCAAAACTAGCCACGCAAGTCCAGTGATACTCGATGATTATGTTTCTAGAAGCTGCTCTGAGATCCGGATTGGAGCTCATTCAGATCACTCTCTCATGCTAAGGTATAGTTTGTAAAGAATGATATAGTGCCAGAGTGGTTGCACTCAGGGACTTAAAACCTCAGCTGTAACCTCAGTGCCAGCCCCCTACATAAACAGTCAGACCATTGTGTTTATCCATGGATGCCACAAAGGCCTCCACTTCCCTCCAGATGCTTTCCTCTTAAGAACCTGGAGAATTATCTTTCCAGAGGACATGAATTAGAAGCTTTCCATCCCATTATGGAGGTTCCAAAAATATTGAGGGAAAAGAGGTCCTGAGCCTAATTGTTTTCTTCCTAAAAAGCTCCTTGAGCATGTTGGCAAAGGTGCCTATAGTTCAGTGCTCAGCACTCCCGATCCAAGCGTATTTAGAGAGACTAGCGCCTTCACTGGCCTACAAATGTATTGTTAGTTTGTCCTACAGGGAAATGAGTGGTTACTTGCTTTACATTTGCACAGCTATAAAAAAGGCCATTCAGCAGTTAACTCTGTGTAAGGAAAGGGTGGGCCTT
Organism: Mesoplodon mirus; assembly: GCF_964341445.2. NCBI lineage: Eukaryota > Metazoa > Chordata > Mammalia > Artiodactyla > Ziphiidae > Mesoplodon > Mesoplodon mirus. Next base: position 121,373 of record NW_028294896.1, on the reverse strand, counting down.
GCTCTGGTCTGCTCTTTACGGAGAAACGGTGTATCTCTCCTGTTGTTCCCTTACATCATTATGACAAAATAACTGAGAAGACCTGGAAACAGAACTTTATTTTAATTTTAATTTTATTTAAAATTTTTTTTGGCTGCACCGTGCATCTTGCGGGATCTTACTTCCTCCACCAGGGATCGAACCCGTGCCCCCTGCAGTGGAAGTGCAGAGTCCTAACCACTGGACCACCAGGGAAGTCCCCAGAGCTTTATTTTTTTAAATAGCTACTACATTTTGATATCTTAATTCAAATATTCTTAACATTAACTCTAACACTTGGTTGAAAATATGTGTATGAGAGTAAAGATTAAGGTTTAGATCAGGCTTACTAACAAAGCAGAGACTAAAATATGTTGAAAATATTTCTTTAAATTTCATGCAATTCAATGATCATAATTACTACAAAGCTGCATACACTATGAAAGAGAAAAACCAAAATTGTCTATTAACACTGAGACTCCTCCCAACTATAGCTAATATTTATTCTAAACAAAATTGTTATTGAAAACTTTAAGTTGCTTGGAATTTTATAAGATGCCTCCAACGAGCATCAGACTGGAATGGCTGTATTTTATTTCATCTGTGCCTCTTTGTTTTTGGTGGAAAAGGCCTTTGAATTATTCTGATTTGAAGATGAACCCAGTGGCTTAAATTCTTACAATATTTCTGAAGGTACAAACAAATTATGTTATTTCAAGTTAAAGCAGTAGAGTCATTTCCAAGTTCTCCCTCATAATGAGTTTATTTCAGAGAGAGAGCACAAAGAAATAAGAAAACAAAAGCATTTTTCAGGAATTACAGATGCAGGCTTTACCAACAACTTCAGTTCAGGTATCGAATTGGGGCTCCTGTCCTGGTGACACCCCCATCTTACCAACCCAGCTCTCTCCTCCGTCTGTCTCTCTCCCCTCCTCCTAGGCTCAGTACCGATTCTACTGCCTTGCTTCTGGGCTTTCTCTCTGGGTATTATATTTGAAACTCCCAATCAGAGAGGATGTGGTTAAACTGTTTTGTCACTATCAAATTGAGATCATCCCTATCGGCTAAGTGTGTGTTTGGGCTCGACATTATCACACTAATATATATATATATAATAGATAACTAATAAGGAGCTACTGTATAGCACAGAACTCAGTTCTCATCATTTCTGTCTCCTCGATGCCTAGTATGTGCTTCACATATAGTTGACACAATAAATGTTTGTCAGAGAAGTTAGTTTCAATATAATTATTATGAGGTTCAAAGTAGACTAGAAACCTGTATAAACAAATACAGACATAACTGAATACAACAATTGTGTTAGACCAGAGAATGGGCAGAAAGAAGACTTTAATAAAACATTTTAAAATCGAGATATAATTGACATATAACATTATAGATTTGTGTCAAGTGTACAACATAATGGTTAGATCTTTGTATATATTGTAAAATGGTCACCACAATGAGTCTAGTTGACGTCCATCTTCATACATAGTTACAATTTCTTTCCTTATGATGAGAACATTTAGAATCTACTCTCTTAGCAGCTTTCAAATATTCAGTAGCGTATTATTAACTATAGTCACCATGTTGTATGTTGCATCCCCTCGACTTATTTATTTTATAACTGCAAGTTTGTGCCTCTTGACCCCCTTCACCCATTTCACCCCCTGTCAACCTGCCTCTGGCGACCACCAATCTGTTCTCTGCATCTATGAGCTCAGTTTTGTGTGTGTGTGGGGGGGGGTATTTTACTTTATTTTTATAGACTTCACATATAAGTGAGATTATGGAGTATTTGTCTTTTTCTGTCTGACTTACTTCACTTGACCTAATGCCCTCAAAGTCCATCCATGCTGTTGCAAATGGCAAGATATCCTTTTCTTATGGCTGAATTAGAGTCCATTGTATGTGTATATATATATATATATATATATATATATATATATATATATATATATATATATATATATATATATATATATATATATATATATATATGCCAACACAGTTTTCTAGTGAAGGAAAACATTTTCATTAACAGAAGAAGTTCATTGCAGTCAATAATTATTATAACATCAGTAAGAAAATGTTGATTTGACAAGTAACATACATTTTTGTATTTGTAAAAATTTTAACAAATTAATTTTTACTTTTATGTAAGTGCAAATTGATAATGCCTATGGTACAGTGGGTCTCTTTCTAAACCAGACCCTTATACAGTAGATGCCATTTTGACAGGCTGGTGTACTGTGACTTAACCGTCCCTGGACTTACGTGCCTTTGAAATCTGAAGGAGTCCTTGAGCATTTTTTATAAGACCAAGATCTTCCCTGGTTCCCTTCTAAGATGGTGGGGTGGCAGTGCAGTTTTCCCAGTTCTTATGGGGCCTTTCCAATATTGCACAGAAACAGATCTCACTAAGAGAATGTTAAGGAAACCCATGCTTTAAAATGTCTCGGCACAATACAATAATTTTTAATCAAATAATATGTCAGGGCTTCCCTGGTGGCGCAGTGGTTGAGAGTCCACCTGCCGATGCAGGGGACACGGGTTCGTGCCGCGGTCCGGGAAGATCCCACGTGCCGCAGAGCGGCTGGGCCCGTGAGCCATGGCCGCTGAGCCTGTGCGTCCGGAGCCTGTGCTCCGCAACGGGAGAGGCCACAACAGTGAGAGGCCCGCGTACCACAAAAAAAAAAAAAGAAAGAAAATAATAAAATAAAATGCCTTAAAATATGATAAAATAATGTATCCTAATATACTAATCAATATAAATTTCCTTATAGTATATATCCTATTACTAACAATGAATTTAATCTTAATGATTATGTATTTCTTCCAGCAATTTGTTCTAAATTGTATTCTGAATAAAAATCCAGCTTCAAAGAACAGTGGTTAGTTAACTAACTTCTGAAATTCTTAAAGATCTCAATTAGCATCTCCCCTTATTCCAAAGTAAATACATAGAGATAGGCATTTAAAACCTAATGTAGAAAAAAATAATTTTTTGACATATATAAAATCAGTGAATGAATCCAAAGCAGTCCATTTCATTCCGCTACAAATTGATGAAAAGCAAACTGGCATAAACAGTAATTACATTTCAGGCAATGTTCTGCAAGGCATGTTCAGCTTCTGAAGAATAGAGCAGCTGCTTGTAAAATGTGACAATCTCTTCCACTTAAGAGAGGAGCAGAAAAGTCTCATAAAAGCAGAAAATCACATGAATGGAATAAGTGTTTATTCTTTTAAATCTATGGATGGATAATAAACTTTAACTTGAATAAGCAGGAAAAAATGTAATACTGGTTTCTACATGAATATTATAGAATGTTAGTATTTTCATTATTTCTTCTTATAAATTTTCAGATATAGCACAAATCATTCAGATATTTTAGAAACTGTAAACTCTATGTTTTATGCTATCTGTCACAAAATGTAATCTCAGAGTAGCCGATATTCAACATAAAATCTGAAACCATTCCTGATACAGCTCCATAGGTAATGCTCACAAGTCGTTAAACTGATTTTCAGATTAAATCTGCTACAACAGTTTCAAAATTAAGTACCATATCTGAAATCTTAGCACATCTTTTATTTGAACTGAAACTACTTCAAACTGAGTCAATTTTCTCTGATTAAAGCCTTGGCAACCACCAATGAGAGCTTGCTTTTAACATGTCAGTTCACAGACTTCAAGAATTCTACTTTTTCTAAAGTTCACTCAGGAGTTAGCAAATAATTTTCAGATTTCAATTCAGGGGAGAAATGGTACCCAGAGGACCTATTTAAGGATGACAACTTTCCCCCCTATTCACTACTCCCTGTTGAAAAACTTGTAAATATAAAAATTACAAACAAGTATGATTCAGAGGAGTTTATCAAACTGGATTTGACTAACCCATCTAGTCTTCTGATGCCAAGATAAAGTAAGGGTGCCACCACCAAAATAAAGTAGCCTAGCATAAGTTTCTCATAATTTCTGGTATTTCCCCTTTTTGCAGAAAAAAACAGTAATTTCCTACACCATTTTAAAGTGCAACTAACAGAGTGAGGAAACTTGCTTAAAATTCAGCATCGGAATCTAAACACTTGACTCTAAGGAGGATTCCCCATGATGGTTATTCAGAATTTATTTACTTTTTTACTTATAAAACATGAATAACAGCTTTCTTGTAAGGCAGAAAACACAAAAAACAAATTTAAATAGGATGTTTTGTAAAATCAGAGATAACTACAAGGATGGAAATGGGCAAGTACAGTTTTTCAGTATAACACCATCAGGTCAAAATGATAGCCTCAATTATCAAAAGGGTGCCGCTTCTACATTTCATTTAAGAAAGCAAGGAGGCACACACTAAATGATTTAGAAATGTTTCAAAAATTGCTAATTTTTAGACTGTTATCAGCGGGAAATGGGCAGAAGTATTTACAACAGCAACAAACAAGAATGTTACTTCATCCTTACGGTTGCTTTTTAAATGAGCAGTGATTCCCTGTGGGAGATACCTTATTGGAAAAGTTTGTGTTCTTAAGTAACCTATGGGATATTTAGGTCGTAAAGAGCATTGCTTTAGTGCATTTGAACCAGACTAATAATAAGAAATAATATCAATAACATATTACTCCCTTAGATCATTAATTTAGTCACTAGTCAACTGTAAATTGGGTTGATTTCTCCCACTTTGTAGAAGTACTTGAACCAAGAGATGAATAATTTCCTGGAATGGATTAAGTTAATTAAAATATCTCTTTTTGGTAATTTGGCATTTAAAATATAAAGCAGTGAAATTCAAACAAGTAGAGCTCAAATTGTGAGTAAGATACCCAATATATTTTCCAGTTTAAATAGATTTAATCATAGTAGAAAGAGAAAAAAATGTCCTTTTTCCTACTTCCTTTCTCTACCTGCCATTACAACTGCTGGTCTCCAGTTTGGCTCCAAAAGAAGCTGCCAGTTCACAGTGGCAAGTTAATCAAGGCAATTTGATGAATATATAAACACAGAACACAAGTGTACCTTTGTACCACTAGCCAGGGCTTTAACTTTTAAGCACATTGTGGGTAAATTTAAGAGTGCCTGATTTTCAAAACTTAGAACCCAGGAAGGCAGAATCAGTGACTCAACACTTTAGTAACATTCATCAGCCCATAGAGTTACAAAATTTTTTTTCTTGTGATGAGAACTTATTTATTTATAAAATTATGATCTCCTGATATCTCAAAACAGAGGAGTCATAATATCAAGATTAATAACTGTCTCAGGGTATATTCTCTGTTCATCAAAAGAAGAATATTTGTAGCTACATGTTTTTCTTTTGGAAGCAAATGTTCCAAGTAAGATTCTTTTTTTAAATTAATTTTTACTGGCGTATAGTTGATTTACAATGTTGTGTTAGTTTCTACTGTGCAGCAAAGTGAATCAGTTATACATATACATATATCCACTCTTTTAGTCTATTCCCATATAGGTCATTACAGAGTATTGAATAGAGTGGGATTCATGCTTCGTACATATTGAAGAAAAGAAGATTCTGCATTGCTTTAAAAATTCAGTGAAACCTAAGTAACAATAACTTTAAGAATTACACATTCTAAAGTGAAAATAGTTTTTGACCTTCTACAACGTTGTCAGATTTTCTGTATCAGGAAGAGATCATTCTTCTCAGCAGGGTACCATATATATTGCAAAGTGCAGTGTCCAAATAATTTTTTAGAAAACAATTTTGTCAAATTATGTGCTTAGCCCTCAAATTAGCCCTTTGAGATGGAAAAAACTTTGGCTTATGAGTTAACCCTTCGTTCACTTGGATTCTACATCAAAAGTGAATGTGGAAAAGAGTGAGAATAATAGAACTTCATAAAATTCTGAGAAGCCAAATGAATTTCTTCAGTGTGGAAAGTATCTTGAAAAGAACAAAGCACTACAAAATAGCTTCACTTTGTGACGATGATCACTAATAATGATGAAAAAAAGTGTTTTCTTCATGATTTTTACTATTGCAAGACATGGCCAATTTTCAGAACTTTAACAGTTACAAGACTATCTGAAAATATCAAGATGTTTAAAAGGAACAATTCACTTCACTACAGCCAACACGTAATGATCAGGCTCCCAAGAATCGGCGTCGTGAATTAAATCATATTTAACACAAAATAAAGGTAACAAGAGATACATCAAGTAAGATAAAACAACTTTCAAGTTTTTTTTTTTCATATTGCAGTAACATAAGCAATTAAAAATTTTAGGAACTATATATAAATTTACATATGCAATAACAAAATGATTCATTGCAATGTTGTATTTAAACTCTGATGGTATTAAGAACATAATATCCCAATTTACCTAGACTTATAGAGGCCTTTAAGAAAACATGTTTGCCTTCATCCATGATGTCACAGAATTCATGCTCTCTTTGACCTAGTAGACATTCTTATATTTTATTAAGTGTATATTATTTGAGCAGTCATCAGTTTTCTTTTGAATGTGTTTAATTTAATGTACATATTTATGTGGCAGGCAGCCTCTAAGTTGATCCCTGATGATCCCAGGCACCTGGTATGGTATGGGTTCGTTGTACTGACCAGAACAGAAAAGAGTAGAATATGGTGCAAGTGATGGGGTGTCACTTCTGAGATTATGTTACAAAAAGACTGTAGCTTCTGCCTTGGGTGTTCTCTCTTACTCTCTTGCTTGCTCTGAAGGAAGTCAGCTGCCGTGCTGTGAGTTGCCCTGCTGAGTAGCTGCCCCGGCTGAGTACAAGGGTTGGAGTGCTGATCAAGGAAAAGACAGTCAAACACTTGACTAGTATGCTCCCAAAGGTACTTCATCAAGGTCATGGAGAGCAAGAAAAGACTTAAAAATCATCATCGAGGAGCCTGAGAAGACATGGTGACTAAATGCCATGTGATATCCTGGATTTGATACTAGAATAGAAAAAGGGCTTTAGCGGAAAAACTGCTGAAATCCAAAGAAAGTGTACAGTGTAGTTTAGAGTAATAGGCCAATGTTCCCACTTGAGTTTTGACAAAGGTACCATGGTTATGGAAAAAAATAGCATTTGGGGAAATTTGATAAAGTGTAAATAGGAACACTGTACATATTGTCTTTGCTACTTCCCTGTAAATCTGAGTATACATTATGTGTTATACCTATAATACATACTGCATATAACATAAAATTAGAAAGAGAGAACACTTGGACAATTAAGGTTTATTAAATGTCAGCTACTTATCAATTTTAAGAGAATGCTATAACTGTCCTTAATAAAATGTATTTTATGTCTCTTAAAGATTAATTCGTGAAATGTTCTTCCATGGGGATTTCTCCATTTTAATTTGAACTATGATAACTGATTTTAGTCCTGGGATAAATCTGCTTCAACTCTATGTACTTTTAAATAGTTTTTATATGTAGAAGCTCATTTTATCTTAAAAGTACCTTGTTATATCAGCAGCAGATGTTTTAATAAGTCCATTTTAAATATAATAAAACTGAGGCCAAGAGATTTATAAGAAATAAAGACCTTTATGTGCATCCTCCTATTTCAGTATTCTCTTCTCTATGGCAGTGACTTAGGAGTTCTCTTCTTTAAAGCCTAGGGCTATACATGGGGTACAGAGACACTGATAAGCATGTTTTGTGTCTCTGATTACCCCTGATTATAATGTAGATGTATCATGAAACTTTGCTTTTAGATGATTGATGCATTTCAAGATGACTAGGATTAAAAGAGTTTGTTTAGTATTTTACTGAAATTTAAAATAAATTCATGCTTAATTAGCTTCTGTCAGCTACAGGATTGGAACTGTAAGTATATTTTGTGTAAGTATTCATAAAGATTTTTGACAGAGAACCATCCCTTTGAGTCCTACCTAACTTTCAGCACAGACTTAAATGATGATATTGTTTATTCATGTTTCATTCATTCTTTATACTTCACTGCCTTTAAATATGCAGGGAATCACGGAGTTGAATTGTCTTGATAGACTTATACTAATTGCCCTATTGCAGATTTGTTGAGTATGGATACATATACAAATAGGATGCTGTTGGGGAGTTTAACTATAATTAACTATATGGCATATAAATAGAGAAAATATGCTAAATATTATATTATAATATATTAAATAATCCTTATGTGCATATATATATATATATCTGAAATGCAAATATATCCATATATATTATATATAGTATATATGAAATTGATAATTGATGCTGATAAATATCAATTGTATAGCTTGCTATAGATTTGTATAGTAAAATACAAATTTCCATAAAATGTGTGCTCTTATACTCATTACTTTGGAATAAATTTCACATTTTCTTTTATGCTCAGAAGTAAAGGAAAAATATTGATACAAAAATCTAAAGATACTCATTTCATTTTGTTTGAAATCATATTATCTTATTCAAGAAAATGTCATAGATAAAGGATATGCAATTTTTCATGGTCCTTAGTATTCTAACAAAAAGAAAGGTAAGTAAGGCTCCTTGATACTCAATAGTGAATAGATTCAGAAGAATGAAAATACTGAACAGGTCATGAGGCGTGACTTGGGATCTAACCTATACATAGTACTGACTCCTAACTACAGTATCCATGAAACACTTTGTATATGTCATGATCAAGTTCAGACAGAGACCCCTTTGTCACTCATAATTCAAGGATTATTTAGAATTGTGTTGGGAGATCCCTGGGACAGAAGATTTTTGATATGCATGGTGGTTAAAGTAGTTCTGAAAAAAAGTGTGTGGGAAAGGAGATAACAAAAAGTTAAAGAATATTTTTTATAAAATATTTTAAGCATACCATTTCATTTCAGATTTCAGAATTAGAGAATATTATTAGAATAAAACTGAAATCCCAAACAACTAAAAGCAGTATAAAAAGGTCAAAAAAAGAATGTTTTGATCAATAAATCAAAAGTTTTTAGTGTATATTAGAGAATAACTTTGAAGCATAATTGGTCAAATTGCAATAGGCAAGTTTTTGGGTCTGTTTTCAAGCTCAGATACAAAGTTCTGAGTAATTCCAAATGAATTAACCAGTTAGTTAGGAACTATGAGGATCAGCATGAATGCTTCACATGTTTCCTGTACAAATATAGTTCAGAAGCTTGGATAAGAGAGATTCAGAGAGAAATAAAATAATTACCTGTCTTTATGATACTACTGACAAGGATATAAAGCTTTATATACTTATAAATAATTTGCCCAAAGCCCAAAACATAATAATTGCTAAAGTCACTTCAAGAAAAATAAGGAACTCTAAATCATTTAACTTTCAAAAAATATAGGTCATCTAAGTAAGCGTAAAAGACAGTGTGATGGAATAAAACAAATGTGAGAGAGTCGGGGGGGGTGGGGAGGTGTGTGAATTTCAGACTGAAATTTGACTTTTAGAGTTTGATTTTTAGTTTCTCTACTTATTTATGTGGCACTAGGAAAAGTATTTACTTTCTTTGGGACACAGGTTTTTCCTCTCTAAAATAGTATTGAGAATACTACTTTGTAATATTGTTGTAGGCATTCATGTTAGATGTAAAGTCCCTTGCTCAGTGCTTTCTCACATAGAAAGACTTGATAAATGCTATCAATTATTTTGAACATAGAAAATTACTGGAAAAAAATCTAAATAGTAAACTTAGGAGATTTTCAATTCTTAAACACTCAATTATGTAATCATTTGCATTTAGGAAAATCTTGCTTATGATTGATTTATCTCCTCAATGACCAGGGAGATAATTTAGAAAGCCATAAATAATATTCTTTTGTCAAATATTTTCTGAATGTTTCATACCCATAGGAAATATAAATACTAAGGCAAGATAAAGTACAAGACGTGTCACATGGCAAAACTGCATATGGTTACTATCTACACTTAGGTACTCATAAGTTCCATAGTAATTTAGAATTTTTAAAGATGGTTTCACTATATGTGTAGAATGATCACATAGTACAGTTCTGATATGCTTCTATTCTTCCTTTTGCTTCCCTCACCCACATATACGCTATTGCAGTCTTATAAATAATATTTCACTCTGAACACCCCAAGTTATTTCACAACTTGTGCCTTTAATTATGCTCTTCCCTTGGCCAGGGATTCCTGTCTTTACTATAGACTGTAAGCTACAAATGCGCCAGAATTGTCCTCTCCTTTGTAGGGCTCTACGTTCGCTATATGTCTAATAGTTGTATCATAAAATGAATGTCCCTCCAGAGAATCCCTCCTGATTTCTCAAGACTCGTCTCAAGACAAGGTTAAACGTCTTCACTGCCAAATCCTTCTCTCCTACATTTTTACAGCTCACTGTAGAATTATATACCTTATCCTTTGAGCTTTTAAAACATCCCATGTTTGCAACTAGTATAAAATTTAAGATCAACAGAATCTATTCAGAAGTGAGGATAGAAAGGGAGAAACATCATTAACCTCTTAGAACTCTCTCTAAAATAATTTTTAGTGATACACACAGCAGTTCTCAGATTCATAATTCTGTAGCCCTGAAGATGTAGTACTGTGTTGTTGACCTGTCTTTAATAAATCATGATCCTCCTTGAATTAAAGCCCATGTAAGGTAAATTATAAAAATATACCAGAATGTTTCTACATAGCTTTTGATGAAACCACACTTTTATAATAAATTGTAATAATTTAAATAGACCAGTTACTGTAGAATGCAAACAATAAAAACAGAATTATTACCCATGGAGTTTGAGCACTGCCATCTCCAAGTATCACAGATTTTCATGATTTTTTTAAAAAAGAAAATACCACCTAGTGTCCATCAACAGATGAATGGATAAAGATGTGGCACATATATACAATGGAATATTACTCAGCTGTAAAAAGAAATGAAATTGAGTTATTTGCAATGAGGTGGATGGACCTAGAGTCTGTCATACAGAGTGAAGTAAGTCAGAAAGAGAAAAACAAATATCGTATGCTAACACATATATATAGAATCTAAAAAACAAACAAACAAAAAAACTGGTCATGAAGAACCTAGGGGCAAGACGGGAATAAAGACACAGACCTACTAGAGAATGGACTTGAGGACACGGGGAGGGGGAAGGGTAAGCTGGGACAACATGAGAGAGCGGCATGGACATATATACACTACCAAATGTAAAATAGATAGCTAGTAGGAAGCAGCTGCATAGCACAGGGAGATCAGCTTGGTGCTTTGTGACCACCTAGAGGGGTGGGATAGGGAGGGTGGGAGGGAGGGAGACGCCAGAGGGAAGGGATATGGGGATATGAGTTTATGTATAACTGATTCACTTTGTTATAAAGCAGAAACTAACTCACCATTGCAAAGCAATTATACTCCAATAAAGATGTTAAAAAGAAAAAAGAAAAATAAAAAAGAAAATACATAGCCAGTTAATGATTGCAAGTTGAGTTATTAGTAGGAAAAAGAAAATCCAGAGATTATAGAAATTCATCTAGTGAAAGGAAAATAGCAAAATAACGAAATTAACTAACTTACAATGTAATAGCAAACTGCTTAAAGTTTATTTTAAGCAGAATTTAAAACAGAACAACAAATCTCCATGTTTTCTGTTTTTCTAGAAGTGTCATTAAAAAAACATAACTTAATGCTTTTCTAGGTATTGAAAATGGGTCAAAAGTAGTTCTTTTGAAATTTATGGACATCACACATTGTGCAAATAGACCTGCTATTCCCCACTTGAGAGTAGAAAATGGAAGTAAAAATTCCTGGCTCTTGAAATCCTCTCATTCATTCTCTGGTTTTGTTCTTGACTGCATTAGCAACACGTCCCAGTTTATTATCGTCAGCTTCTATTTTTAAGATCATGTTGGTCAGAGTTTGTCACCGTTGGTCTCGGGGTTTTCTAAAGTGATTTACATCATATTTTCTTCCCTCCTCTGACTTTTATGGTTGTCTCACTCTCTCACTGTGACTTTTCCAGCCTGTGTAGGAAACAGCCTCCAAATAGTTTGAGAAGTTGTACTTCTAGAGGATTAGTGGGTCATCATAGCCATGTTTTCCTTCTTTGCCTGAAATTATATTTTTGACTGTAAACCTGTGGACATGGTGATAGGGATGACAGGAGAGAAGAGCCAATATTTATCAAAAACTGTCTGTGATACACACGACTTTTCCTTGGAGCCTCTCTTGATTTTCCATGTGAAAACAGCTTTTCTTTTATGGAAGTGAATATTATAGTTTGAACACTGTAGCAAATCCCAGATCTGTTCAATTCAATAAGGTCCTAAGCTTGGCTGTTCCTGAATAATTTTTTATTTAGTCCACTGGTGCACAAACTTTACACCATTACAGCAATTTCCCTTACTGTTTAAAACACTAAACTTTAACTATCAGCTAGTGTCCTATACCTTATATATTTTCTATAATTGATGCTATATGCTGTAAGTATTAAAATATAGAGTCAGCCAATTGGATAACAGTGTTACCTTCGTTTAGTATTTCTTTTTTTACTTCAGTTTTGATTTTTTTTGTTTTTGCTTTTTCTTTCCATCTCAAATTTTCTATTTGTTTTTGTTTTGTTTTGTTTTGTTTGTGATGGGTATTATGGCTTTGATGCTAATAGATAAAACTGGAATGGACTTGATATTGATAACTACAAATGATTTTATGCTTGCCATGAGCTAAATTTAGCCAAGCTGATTGATCATGGATATCAACTAGTTACGAGAAGACAATAATTGGTAAACACAAATAACTTTTAAATCAAGTCCTAAATTATTATACCACTGTAATCGTTAGCAAAAGACTATGTTCTCCAAGTCAATCATTCATTCATTTATTCATTCATTTTTTCATTGAATAAACATGCTTTGAGCGATTTGACCAGTCACTGTGTCTTTGAGTAATGGCCTGAAAAGAATTTTATTTCACTCATTTATCTCTACCCTAAATTTAGTATTTTAATATGTGCAAAGTTTAGAATAGCAATTTCTTATTTTTATATGAAATGCCTAAATATTTAGGGTTTCATTAAGTAAGGGTTTACTACAATACACGATAGGCACTCCTAGTTTACATCACTTATTTTTTTTTTTACAGAAGATGTTGGGCGTAGGAGTTTATTAATTAATTAATTTATTTTCGCTGTGTTGGGTCTCCGTTTCTGTGCGAGGGCTTTCTCTAGTTGTGGCAAACGGGGGCCACTCTTCATCGTGGTGCATGGGCCTCTCACTATCTCAGCCTCTCTTGTTGCGGAGCACAGGTTCCAGATGCGCAGGCTCAGTAGTTGTGGCTCATGGGCCTAGTTGCTCCGCGGCATGTGGGATCCTCCCAGACCAGGGCTCGAACCCGTGTCCCCTGCATTAGCAGGCAGATTCTCAACCACTGCGCCACCAGGGAAGCCCGTTTGCATCACTTTTGTGTTGCCATAGTATTAACCTAATAATCTAGACGTTTTTAAACTCATTAGACTTAAATTAAGTCCCCCAAACTAATCAGCTATTTCTTATTTGTACTCATAGCTTATATTCAGGCAGTCTTACTCACGTTATATCCATTAATCTAATTTTTCTTTAATGATACTTTTATTCTTGATTTTTAACTCTGAAATTTTCTTATAAATATAGAAGTTTTGACAGGAAACCAGAAGAAAATTTAAATATCTGCAATCTCATGTACTAGACGTAAAACACATCTGTATAGATGCCCAGCATATGTTAGTATTTTGCTTACTCATAAAAATTTATTCTGCCAGGCAAAACAGTGAACATTTAGATGCATCCCTTTATGAGAATTTCACTACCCATAAATAAGCATATATATATAAAATTAAAAATTGGCATCCTCTTACATGTAGATAATCTGATGTCTACGTCTTAGTATTAACATTATAATAATATAATTAATATATAATGTTATTATAATATATAGTATATATGATATAATAATATAATGATTGTGAGCACTTTCCAATTCACTAAACATTCTTTGAAAAGATTTCATTATCACCATAATACTAGTGTCCTGTACTCTAAGTGCATCTGTCCAAATTTTATTACAATTTTTATATAAAAACCTTTGCACCTATCTTTGTCCACAGTTCTGATTATTTCCTAGTTTTGTCTACGATAATATATTGGGTTAAAAGTGTAACTTTAAAAGCTTTGGTAGGTATTGTAAGAATAATTTCAAGTTATTCCTATTGTTTGTGCCACACTGAACACTGTTTCCTTTCTCACATTTCATGATACAACAGTAAAATGCTTATAAGTTTCCCATATATCTTGCTATGTTTTTTCTTTGGATTTTTCCCTCCTTAAATTTTATTCAATAATCAAAATTTAATTCAAGAGTTACTCCAGAAAACTTTACTTAACATCCCCAGGCTGGGCGAGATGGTCTTTATTGACTCTCATAATAGTCTGTGCATATCCCAAAGTAAGACTTGTGTATCTGTGCGTATTTGTGTCTCACTTAAGAATGATGATCATATCTCTCTTTGTAGCGCCTGTGACCAGCACAATGCCTGGCCCATGGTTGACATCAAATAATTTTTTAATTAAATAATCATCTGACTGATATACTATTCAATCAATAAATTTGATTCTCACAACAAACTTTTCATGTGGGCAAGTACTATTTTCCACTTCATATTGAGCAAAGAAATATAAAATGCATTACTTTCCTGGAGTCAGACAACTAGAAAATGTATGCAGTGTGTTTCTGGAGCCAGAAACAGACTTTATGAATCCTATTATACTATTATATTAATTTTCTCAAATGTGACACAGGAAATCTATGATGGAAATAGCCAAAAGAACTGGAAAATCAGCTTGACAGTTAGGAAGTGTTAGGTTACAATAAATATCATTATTTTTGCCCATATGATATTAATAGTGGATTTATATTACCTTTTCCATCGTTTTTTATTTCCACATTTTAAATGTCTTTGTAATAAAAAATAACATGAACTGACTGTCATTAAATAATGTATGACATGATAAATCATTCTTAGTAATTTTTCATATAGGAATCTATTTAAAGACAGAGGATATGAGACTTACAGTGTGATTTATAAACGTGCATCATTAAAATATTTGAAATATGTTTTTTCAAAAACATCTGGTAAACATTTTATGTAAAATTGTCCTTTTTCTTTTAACTTGGCCTCAGCTAGAGGAGTATATCTAGGAAGTCCATTTTTTTCCCACCACAATAACCTACATTGCTTTAAAACAGCATTCTTTATTGGTAAAATGGCAGAGTAGAGATAGCATGAGATTTGGAATCAAACATACCATATGTTTGAGCCCCAGGTCACCCCACTTCAGGATGTATGATGTTAGGAAACTTATTTCACTTTCTGATCCTCATTGTAAAATGGAAATAGAAATAAATGTCCTGATAATAAACATCAGAGTCATATATTGTGAATATTCAGTATATGTAAGTTTCACTTTGTTTCCATCTCTCTAGGAGGAAAGATGGTGTTGCTGGACAAAAGGCTGGGGAAATAAATGTTGGGTCTTTTATACCCCATATAATGAGTTTTCCTTCAGATGGTAATCAGATTTACAATAGAAGATTCTAGGGCCTTAATTTTGCTATGAATATGTAAGGTTGGTTTGACCTTTGAATAAGTGTGATTGATTGGTTGTGGTATAAAGCAGTGAATTAGCTTGGCCTGTTTAGAGGCAGCTGATAAAATCCACAGCTTTACCGAGTTTGCCTCACAAAGTTGCTTGTCTTCCAAACTGACTACTGGCCGAAAAGTTCTCTCTCTTCTGACTAGGGAAAGAGTAGTTCTTGGCAACTGAAGTGAGCTGCAGGCTGCTAAAATGAGTTCCAATTATTCTATAGTTTGTTGAGATTTCATGGGGCCAAAAAATAATATCATATAGGCTTACCGAAGCCCAAACACACTGAGATAAACACAGTAGTAAACTAAATATCAGTGTTATTACTCAAAAACAGGATTGGAGGATGTGGTGAAGATAAGGAGTCCCAACGGGCTTCCGCATCTTTCTCTCAGAATTAGACTTGCTCACGGAGTCACTGGCAGTCCTGGGAAATCACCGACCACTTCTCACAACGGCAAACAGCCGACTTCAAGGCCATGAGCAGACCAGAATGTTCCCAGTCTGCAGGCTGGCAGAGCCACAGGAATGAGAGCAGAGAACGGCTTTAGGAAGGTCAATTCCTTCTACCAGTTTCTGCAACCAGGTAAGTTATTTTTCTTTCCTTAGGAAGGAGTTTCCGAGAGGTGTGAACTGAGGCAAAGAGTATTATAGTAAAGCAATAGTTCTCGAAATGTGGTCCCCAGATAAGCAGCATCAACATCACTGGGAACTTAATGGAAAGGGAATTTCTCAGGTCCTGCCTCAAACCTATGGAATTAGAGACTCAGGATACAGAACCCAGCAATCTGTTTTTTGTTTGTTTGTTTTTTGCAGTACGCGGGTCTCACACTGCTGTGGCCTCTCCTGTTGAGGAGCACAGGCTCCGGACGCGCAGGCTCAGCGGCCATGGCTCACAGGCCCAGCCGCTCAGCGGCATGTGGGATCCTCCCAGACTGGGGCACGAACCCGTGTCCCCTGCATCGGCAGACGTACTCTCAACCACTGCGCCACCAGGGAAGCCCCAGCAATCTGTATTTTAACAAGTTAGACAGGTGCTTCTGAGATGTTAAAGTTTGAGAACCATTGAATAGAGGAAGTCTCCTGTGCTAATTTCCTATTTATTTCTCTATAACAAATTACCACCAATTTAACAGCTTGTAACAACACCTATTCAATATCTGATGCTCCACAGGTCAGAAGTCTAGGTGGACTTAACTGTTTTCTTTTCTATGGGATTCAAAAGGCCAAAATGAAGGTGTGAACCAGGCCAGCATCTTATGTGGAGGATCTGTGGGTTGGGGGCAGGTATCTGATTCCAAATTCAGTTGGGTTTTTAACAAAATCCAATTCCTTGCTGTTCGTTTCCTACAGCCTGAGGTCCTCATTCTGTTGCAGGCTGTTGGCTGAGGGTTCCTCTCTGCTCATAGGACCAGCGCTCAGGTCCTTCCCATCTTACCTCTTCCATCTGAAAAGCTGACAGTGGAATATCCTCTCATGCCAAAATTTTCTCACACTTCCAATCTCTTTGATTTCTCCTTCTGTTACCAGCCAAAGGAAACTCCTTGCTTTTAAAGAGCCCATGTGATTAGATTACATCAACCTGAATATCTGGTACCTTTTATTTCTGCATTTTAAAATAATTGTCTGCATTTCTCAAACTTTCTATAATCAACATATTTATCTTCTAATAAAAAAAAAACACAAATTCTTGTTTTGGAACAGAGTTTGGTCTTACTTTGTATAATTTTTAATTGGGCATTTAAATGAACAAAACCTTATTATTCCTGTGTAGCAAGAGAAAACTGATAATTTTGTAGATGCCCATCACATGAACTACTACTTAGATGCATGAAAATGTCCCACTATCCAGGGCTTGTTGAGAGACAAATATTTCAGATACTTAATTTCTTAGCACCCACCTGGAGATAGACAGTTGCACCGAACTTAGGCTCACGTTATCAGATGCCCTGCCCTAGATATTATATCCAAATATCTAACATTTTTAAAGCTAATTATGGAGAGATAGAATAGATATTTCACTCTGGCAACACAGTATTAACAGCAACATCTAGTCTCCAAATAATCAGGTGTAACAGCAACTCCCCAATTTTCTCCCCAAAGTGTGACAGTTTTAGAAAAGTAATATCAAAGAATTTCTGTAGAACCAGTTCAATGAACAGGGATTTTACTACCATTATGACTATGTGAAAATCATTTCTCCAAATATAACACCTAAAAACTCTTCACAAGATTTTTATAAATTGCCTGAAAATACTTTTCAGTAACCATAGCCATTCTAGTGAAGAGTGGAAATTCTGGAAAACAGAAAGGACAAGATGGTGAAACCCAAAATACATCAAACTCTGATGATACTAACATCCATATTAGCAAATCAGTCCCTATAGAGTAATTTCAGATGCTTATCAAAGAATGGAGTTATTTAATATCACAAATTTTATTTAAAATAGGATATTAAATATTAGAATTGTTCAAATGAGCCTGTAATTATTGAATTAAAGTCTAACTTCAAAAGTCACAAGCAATCAGAGTATTTCTATAGCTAGTTCTCACATTTTTTTCTTTTTTCCCTGTTAATGGTAACTTTTACATTTTATTTTTCACTGAACTCTCTGTCTCCCCTGTTGGAAGCCACTGACTCTGTCCTATCTCTTCTCCTGCAAGTACAATTTGGTCTAAAAATGCCTCGAGTATTTGTTGATGTAAAGTCAACTTTACTGAAATTTCTTCTTAATATGAAGTAAATGAAATTTGGAAAAAAATACCCTGGATTTAGGTTTTCTTTGTCTTCACACTGAGCTGTGTAATATTAATTGGGATGCCTTACCTGTCAAATTTTACTCCGTCATAAAATGGGAATTAAAACAGCCATTCCACAAGCTCACTGTAATATTAAATATATATGTCAAATGTTTTTGTACGATAAAACAATTTTTGCCTACAACAGGCTCCTATTTGCCATTGTGTTATTTGATTTTAAATGACTTTGACTAACCGAGTGGACAGCAATTGCTTATTTAAACCTGAGTAATAATCCTAAGACTTAAATATTGTGCTTTCCTATTTAGGAGTGAATGATGAAGAACCACACTAGTTTATCAGGATTCAATTCACAGGGTTCATTTACCTTACAGTTTTAAAATTGCAGCCTTTTCGCCATACTGAACACCAAATAGGAAATGTTCTTAAATAAATTATTTAGATCTCTAAAGAAGTTTCATGTCAATTCTTAGAATATTTGTAAAAGAAAAGAACCGACTATCTGAACTGAATTGTTCACCTCCTGATATGTCTTTATGAATAGGTTAAATCTTCATTTTTAACCTTCTTAGAGATATCTTTACCTCCGTTTAATATTAAATAGATGTAAGATGTATTATTCCTACAATTTTAGCATGGTTACAGTTTTTAAAACAAAACTATAATTCTCTGGTCTGGAAACATGAATAAATTGTGAAAACACTTCTTTAACATGACCATAGTTACATTCAAGAAGTTAGCTTTATATATATATTTTTTAAATTTTTGTTTCATTCATCATAATTGTTTTAACAAGTAATATTATTGACAAATATCTATTTCCTATAAGGTGACTACAGGTTGCAGTATTAGCTGACCTAATAGCATTTTGAACTCAGAGAGTTATCCCATATTATTCTAGATCAAGTGAAATCATATTTCTAAGTATCCACACACCACTCCTAGATGAGAAGCACATTATCACAGTTCTATCTACGAGTGAACAGGATTCTGTTCCTACTGTTTGGAATAGACCTCCTGCAGTTAATGATTCTACACAGGCATTAATCACATCCTCTATCAAGTAGCCTAATGATGCTGAGGAGGTGGAATCATTATGATGCTAAATTATATTTTGCCTGACAGGGAATGAAAATTCTCTTTTAGTAGTTATTAAAGAGATTGGTAATAAGAACAAGAAAATGACATGTCAGAAGTATTATTTTAATTTTTCTTTAGAGAAAAAGAAATTATTTACAAAAAGCGAGCTGTCCTTTTCATCACTTTTCCCTTATTTCTTGTCAAGTTATTACATTGTCTATGTTACCAAAGTTACCTGTCCTGTTTGGAATATGTTGGAGTATTATACTTTTCTTACACTAAGCATCACTTGTAAAACTTAACTGGGTCATATCCTCGTAACAAAGGAATATTTTACTGTTTTATATATGTGAAAGGCTTTCAGAGCTACAAAGCCCTGTATAACTCGTCTGGAACTCACTGCCAATTTTAAATTTTACCTCACAAGTAACTGAAGCCTGGTTATAAAAAAAATAACAACCAAGAGAAATAAATTAACTAAAATAGTCTTCAGAAGAATGTTATTCAGAAGAGGATGAATACTGCAGATTAAGAGTTCTGGGAGATAATTATAAGTGGGAATTAGCAATAGGTTGTCTTTGCTTTAAAGTGAAAGAATAGTAAAGCTTCTATTTTAAAATCCAATTAATTATGGGAGGATGGTAGAGTTTTATGTCTTCCTTTTTTTCCCCTACATCCAATATACAATCATTTACCAACCCTTGTTAATCTTACTGCTTTTCATCCTTCAAACCATCCACATAGTCCTCTCCACCAAAACAAGAACAACCCAGTTTATCTCTATCATCTCTGATCTTTATTCATTCATCCTCCTCCTAGTGACATGTCCACCTTCATCCGTGCTCTCTTTCCGATGTCCTTCCATTCTCCAAAGATATCTTCTGAAACACAGGACTCATCTTGCCACTCTCCTGATTAGAAATTCAACATGACAGTTAATTTTATATGTCAGCCTTCTAGGATATAGTGCTCAACTGTTTAGTCAAACAATAATCTAGATCTTGCTGTGAATGTCTACTTAAAGATGTGTTTAACATCTAAATCAGGAGACTTTGAGTAAAGCAGTTTATCCTCCATAGCCTGGGTGGGATTCATCCCATCAGTTGAAGGCAAAGACAGATTTCCTGAAGAAAAGCAATTCTCAAGACTTTAATATAGAAAACTTGCCTGCAATCATAGGATTAAAAAGAACAACTTCTCTTTGAAAAAGAACTTTTCCAATTTCTTAAATCTATGTTTTAAATGGCAAAAGAACCACATGTTCATTGTAATAAGTCTGAAAATATAGACTATATATATATATATATGTAAAATACAAATAGCATCCCCATCTCCTACAACAAAGTTATACATGTTAGTAATGTGTTCTGCAGGGTTCCATACCTTTCCTCTAGTATATTTTCAATGTTGCACTCTGTAATTAGATTTGTGATTGTCCAGATTGTGACTGGTAGATCATTTCCAGATCATTTGCTACATTTTTACAGCAATCAATACTCGCAGAATTAGTACTTGTACAGTAGTATTCGTGATAGTCGAAATATTTCTAAGATGATAATTTTCTAAGAGGATGGTGTTGATAAGTAGTAGCAATAATCACAGGTCCATAGGTCCTAGTGAGCAGAAATTTTCTGATGCCAACAGCAATCATCCAAGACTGTGGCTAAGTATGTCATGTGGTGCCTTTTTGCAACTAGAAACTGAACCGGCAGATGATCCAGAAGAATACTTGGAATCTTTTCTATATAATAAATGATAATTTCTTGAAAAGCCCTGTCATTCTCTTCTGAAATGGAGTAATACAATTTTTGAAAATTATTAACTCAAGAAAATACTTTGGACACTCAATAAATTATCCATTTAGCCAAGTGATTTTTGAAACTCTATCACAAATGAGAAGGTTTGGACTACTAGAGAAATCAAAGATGAGATTTAGAATAAAATATATATTAGATGCTCAATAAATGAATTTTGATGTCATGAATAAATGTATATGGACCAGAATAATGAGTAAAGATTTTAGCTATCATGTCATCAAAATCATAACTTTTATTTTGAAGGTATAAGCAAGAAACGAATACTTGCTAGCTTAAAAAAAATCAGAGATGGAGGCAAAATGGGAAACGCATTAGTTAGGGTTTAGTTTCGTGATATATATCAAAATAAAAATGACTGTTGGGTTGAATTTTTACCAAGTATATTAATTTCTAAGGTGGCTGTAACAAAATGCCACAAATGACAGAAATTGTATTCCCTCATGGTCTGGAGCCTAGAAGTCTGAAATCAAGGTGTCAGCAGAGCCATGCTTCTTCCGAAGGCTCTAGGGACAATCTGTTCTATGCCTCTCTCCCAGCTTCTGGTTGTTGCTGACAATTCTTGGCATTTCTATCTGTATCACTCCAGTCACTGCCTCTGACATCACACGGCCTATTTGCCTCTGTTTGTGTCTGTATCTCTGTGTTCGAATTTCCCTCTTCTTATAAAGACACCAGCCATTAGACTTAGGGCCCATGCTAATTCAGTATGACCTCATCTTAACTAATCACATCTGCAAAGACCCTTGCAAACAAGGTCACATTCACAGATCCTGCACGGACATGAATTTTGGGGGCACACTGTTCAGTGCAGCACCCCAAGTCTACCTTGTAAATAGACAGTGGTTTTCAGCTGGACTCTATTACCAAAGTTCCTTTTAGGAGCATTTTGTTGTCAATAGCGTTTCTTTACAACATAAACTAGGTATATTTTAAAACTGTTGAAACTCTTTTTCTGTTTCTTATGTTTAAATGCTTTCCTCTGTTAATTCAAGTGAGGTTTATTCATCACAAGTAAATCGAAGACATATTATTTGTTAATTTTAAGTTACTAGTTATATAAGGATTGTGTGTGTGTGTGTGTGTGTGTGTGTGATTTCTTTTCTTTTTAGTGTCTTTATGGTAACTCTTAGACAATAACTCATGTCCTCCTTTCTTTGTAAGTAGATAATTTTGTTCAAATTGCAGCCTCATTTTCCCCCAAAGCTTTTTAATACTACATCATCTTCAGATGATTTGAGTATTTTTCTTCTTTTATATTGATCCATCTTTAAAATAATGTGCTTTTCAGAGTGCTGGAAACCATGACTTCTACCGCAGCCCTACATTTTCTATGACTGATAATGGATGTGCAGTTGGGAATAACTTTTTAAAAAGATTTGAAGCTACTGTCTCTTATTATTATTGCTTTTTTTCTCATTCTATTTCTAGAGAGAGGAAGCTGGAATGTGTTAACGCAAACTTATTTTTACTGATTTTAGTAAGATGATAGAAGTAATACTTAGAGAGTCTCATAGTCTTGTCTGTGGCATTTTTAACAAAATGTTCAATAGTAATACATTAATTTCTTTTGGAAAATGTAAAGGCTTTTAAATGTCTAACTGATCTTAAACTAAAATTCTTACTTCATTATTACTGTATGAAAATAAAAGACCCTTTTTCATTTTAGGTATTTTTCTGTATACCCAGTAGTTATTTTAATTTTTTAAAATGTCTTAAAATGCATGTCTTTTTATGGCTTGATAGCTTATTTCCCTTTAGTGCTGAACAATATTCCATTGTTTAGATATACCACAGTTTATTTATCTAGTCACCTACTGAAGGACATCTTGGCTGCTTTCAAATTTTAGCTATTATGAATAAAGTTACTATAAACATCTGTGTGCAGGTTTTTGTGTGGACATACATTTTCATCTCTTTTGGATAAATACCAAGCAGTGCAATTGCAGGATTTAATGGTAAGAATATGTTTAGTGTTGTCAGAAACAACAATTTTGCAAAATTTTTAATTTTAATGAAGTCCATGGATTGTGCCTTTGGTGCTGTATCTAAAAAGTCATCGCCATAACCAAGGTCATCTTGGTTTTCTCCTATTCATATTCTAGAAGTTTAATGGTTTTGCATTTCATATTTAGGTCTATGATCTACTTTGGGTTGTTTCGTTAAGGGTGTAAGTTTTGTGTCTATATTCATTTTCTTGCATGAGAATGTCCAGTTGCTGCAATATCATTTGTTGAATAGATACACTACTGTTTCAAGTGGAGAGAAATTATTTTAGTTATAAATATAATTGTAAGCATTCACTGTTTATTTGTGATTTGGTAAAAATATTTCTCTTAACTAGTTGGGAAACACAGGGTCTAACTATGCCACTCATGGTGAAACCTTTCTACTTACCCTATTTTCCAGCTTCCGTGTTTATAATGAATTACATAATCTCCAATCTCCTAAGAATCTTTGTCTCTAAAATTCTTTGAACATGAAGTATCAGATTTGAATTGATTCATACAAGTACTTGGGAAGACTCAATTATTGGAAACTTAAAATATCCTTTAGCATAGTGTAGACACAACCTTAGAATCAGTGGGGCATATTTTAGGGAAAAGTGAAGAAGCCCTCAGTGAAAAGATGGTTCATTTAGTTCTACTTCTGCCTTTTTCTTGCATTTTCCTATTGTATTTCGGTTTATTCCCCTCTGTCAATATTCTAATTTGAAAATTATCTTAGCAATGGTGAAATACAAATCACCACTGTTTTTATTACTTACAAGGACTATTTGAGACATCTATGTAAAATATTCAGGTAATTAACATAGAATTTTGAGGCTCATAAAAAATCACTACACTCAACAGAACTTCCTGACATCACATAATAGATTGATTTTTAATGTAGTGTAATGTTTAGTCTCAGTGAGTGAGATTTCTGACTATAATTAGCTTTGATGGCTCAGAAAAAATATATCTATGGTGATTGATGATACTCTAGCTATGTATGTGAGAGTCAATAATTAAATTACATTCAGAACATAGAGGTATTTATGTCATTTTATTTGTGCTTCATGAATTTACTGTCCTTATCTCAGAATTATTCAGTAATGTTTTGGCCACTCCAATTTTATTTCCATGGATTTATATAACATTTTTACTTGCTATTAATTATTTGGAAAATTTCAAGTCTGAGGTGCAGTGCTGCTTTACATATACGTTTTTGCTAGAATATTTCCAAATGACTATTCTGATTAAGGGCTATTTTACAAAACGTTTTCTATTGCAAACAATCTTGTTATTTTTTTTCCTCTGAGACTGTGATAATGTCAGTGCTAATTTAATAAACTAGTAACTTGATCCTTCTAATTTCCTTGATTCATGCTGTAGAAGCCTCTGCCTAATAGAGAAATCATACAATTTGTTATCTTGGTTGACTCTACATTCCAGATGCTGAAATAATGAGCTCAGGATATTTCAAATTTATCTGAAAACAGTTTATATAATCTCCCTTAGTTAAAGAAGCTACGAGCAGGATAGAATGATTAAATTATGATATTCCAAAATATAGATATGCTCCTGTCTTCTCCTTCCCAGATTTCTTTTCCTATGTCTCCTTTTCAATTCTAAGAAAAGGACACCACACAAATTTTGCATGACACGTAGAGTCCTCACTGAGCTGACCTCACAGGTGTTTCCATCGAATCCTGGAATATGTGTCAAGCTCATCTCACACTAGATCAACAACCTCCAACAGTCTATGTACTTTCACATTCTAATGCCCTTACTTATGCTTTGCTTTGTAGTCATAACAGGGTAATATGTGTTCTAGTTCCCCTTCTTCTCCAAGAAAATGGTAACACTGTACTTTCCTGCTCCATTTGAAGAGTGATGTGGAAATATGATATAGCTTGACCAGTTAAACATGAGCAGAAGTCAATTGCAGGAAGGAGATGTAAGACCTAGTGAATTAATATTTATACCCTCTCCCTGTGCCATAAGGATCTTAGATGCATGGGTGTGAAGATGAGTCTCCATCAGCGTAAATCCTAAGTGTCTACAACGGGCAGAGCTTCTGCATCAGTCAGCCTTCTGGCAGGAAAGAAAATTCAACTCACTGGGTTCAAAGAAGATAATGAAATGAAGGTACGACTTGGAGAAGCGGGGCCAGGGTTAAGGGGAATCACCATAAATGTCAAGGCCCCCAGAGGTAAGGGGGGGAAAAGAACATTCCAAGTAGAGGAGGTAGCAGGTACAAATGAAAGGGAGAGGGGGCACTGAGCATGGGTTTTCAGCACTAAAGCAAATTAAAAAACTACAGAGATTGAGCGTGAGATAATCATGAAATGAGAAAGAAAAGTAATACTAATACTATGGTAAATTCATGTCTAATTGAGTGAAAGCCACTGCTCAAAGTATTTGATCTGTGTTAGCTTATTCGAGTTTTTAAATGATTATATGAAGTAAGTACAAGTAATAACTTCTCTGAGAACTGAGGCTCAGAGAAGGAAACATCTTGTATAGCTCAGCCGGTTAAAGTGTGAAGGTGTTTAGGTTTGAACCCAGGCAGTGTAGCTCCACAACTCTTGTCTATAACAACTACACTACACCCGCTCACACAGCTGGGTGAAAGATCGTGCAAGACTTGTGTGGCAAATGAAGGATTTCTTTTTCCCTTCCTCCTAAGGGAAATAGGAATCCACTGTAGGGTTTTAAAGGATAACCTGAACATATGTGATTTCTAAAATGGCTATTCTTTTTGTAGTGTGGAGAACTGGATGGAGAGCAAAAGGTACACGTTAGTGAAACTATTTAGATAGAATCAGTATTAGTCTAAGCAAGAAATGGTGGTTTTTGGCTTAGAGTGAAAGTGGTACTGATGTTGAAAAATATGAATGCCTTTGAGACAGATTTAGAGAGTAAACTTGAAAGATCCCAATGTGAATTATATACAGAAGAGAGGATTAAGGACAAGCATTAAGGACAATGCCTATGTTACTGTCTTATTCAACTGGATTTACTATGGGGTTGTTCATTAAAATGAAAATAGTGAAGAAAAAAACAGCAAAAGAGAGAGATGAGTTTGGTTTAGGACTGGCTGACTTGGAGTTGGCTTTTATTTATCCATATGTAGATACTGATTAAGCAACTTTTGGTGATGTCTGATTCTCACTAGAGCTACTAATTTGGAGCCTATTTTTCTAGAGATGACATTTACAGCAGTAAACGTGGATCAGATTACCAGGACAGAGAATGCAGAGTGAAAAAAAAATGGGGTCTCAGACCAGGTCTTAATTGCTCCGACATGTAACAGCTCAGGAGAAGAGGTAGGATTTTAACGAAGAAGAGGTAGATCCCCAGCAAAGAAGAATATGAGAAAACACTATAAATAGTGCTGAGAAGAGTACAAAGATGAACATAACCAGATACTTAGGATAGAAAGCAGGATGAAGAGCTGTCAGTGAAACCAAGAAGAGATTGTTTGAAAAGAAAGGCCACAGTGTTGAAAGTTGCTAACAGTTCAAGCAGTTAGAAAAATAAACGAATGGCTCTTGGTGTCAGATATGACCTTAAAAACCAGTTATTCCAAATTTATTGTTGTTAGTGGGATCCAAAGAAATTGAGGAATATGAAATATGTATTTTATGCCATGTTATACATAGTGGCCATCATTATTTTCTCATTTAATTATCTAAAACAGTTAAAGTGCTTATATAATCACATCAGGAGGCATATATTGTCCTTTATTAGGAAAAATTATCCACAATTTGCAAATAAGACAAAGGGAATGTGGTATGTCCTTTCAATGTCATGCAGGGGCATTGCTTAAAAGAATCACCCAAAGATTATGTAATTCTCCAGGAAAATGTACTTGAGTTAGATTTAGCTCTTTACTATTTGATTAGTGCCCAGACACCACTGTAAAGCCACGTCTTAGTTTACAGGTTTCTCACCAGCAAAAAAGAAAAGAAAAAAAAACAACATAAACCCAAATTTATGATTTTATTGCCCCAGAGAATTTTAATTAGTGTCATGTCTTTCATGGTATTATTTTTGTTATTTCTTATTCCACTATTTATAAATGCCTTAAAGTGTTCTTTGAACCAGCTCTACTATCTCTCTGCCCCCCCAATAATGAAATAATTTTTAGTTACATTTATATTTGTATAAGTAAGATAATTTTTAAATTATACTTTCGCATAATCAATTGGTTTACTAGATTAAATCACTGTTTTACTGTAGCAAATAGCCCAGTGGTAGCCTGAAAATTATTGGTTCACTACAGATTATGTGATGAAATATCAAAAAAAGCTTACCTGAGGGCTTCCCTGGTGGCGCAGTGGTTGGGAGTCCACCTGCCGATGCAGGGGACACGGGTTCGTGCCCCAGTCCGGGAAGATCCCACATGCCGCAGAGCGGCTGGTCCCGTGAGCCATGGCCGCTGAGCCTGTGCGTCCGGAGCCTGTGCTCCGCAACGGGAGAGGCCACAGCAGTGAGAGGCCCGCGTACCGCAAAAAAAATAAATAAAAAAATAAAACAACTTACCTGAAAATATTTTTCTAGAAGTTACACTTTATTATGCATAGTAGGATAACAAAATCGAACTATTTCCTTCTCAGACTGAGACGGCAGCACACTAAATGCCAGTTGTTCCCACATCCCAAGTTGAATTGTGATTCGACTATTTGAAACGGAGTAAAAAGCAAACTTTTTTTTTTAAATCTAAAGCTTCTCAACTACATAGAGACAACAAAAGTGTCAGGATTTAGAGATTAAGAGAAGATTTTAAGGGAGAGTTCTTGAAGTGCTGTGAGTCCCAATCGCAGTCCTCAAGGAAACAAAGTGGAAGGTACTTCCCTCTTCATATAATGTGAAAAAATAACAAGTTTAAGAAGACCACTCAGATAGCTTACTATGGCCCCCCCTTGAGCTTGAGGCGCACAGTGTATTCTTGTCTGACTCATATCCTCCTAAGGAACAAAAGACTGGATAGCTAGGTGATATTAGGTCAGATCAAGGACAGAGGTGTCTGAGTTGAAATCAGCCTTCTGACAGTTTCTTCACGCTGCCACTCTGGAGGCTAGAGGCTTCCAATGATTAGAGCAACATGAGCGCTGTAAATATCCTCTCTCAAAATCGCACAACCAGGTGAGATGTTACAGTGAAAGCAAGGCTTAGACCAAATTCTATCACTCGTAGAAAAATGAATTGGCAAATAGACCCCAGACAGTCCTGAGCTGTACTGTTGCAGCCATATTCAGTCCTATATCCCATAAGTTCATCGCTATTCAGTTCTACATTTAGTACCTTTTCCTCTAGTACGATGACAGATTCCTTCATATCATGGTGGCACCGAAGGAATAAACACCTGGGCTAAAACCCCCACTTGGGAAAATGTTACACCTTGAGTTCTCTAGAACTTGTCCAAAGGCCAAGTATCTGTACAAATTTGCTAGTCAATAAACATATCTCAACCACTACCCGTTTAGCAAATACGTACATATTTGTAAATTCCCTTAGGCTGTTTAACAAGTCCTCTATTGCAGATTGAGGCAATGATAGTTCAATCGTTTTTAGTTGAAATCTACCTCTTTATGATTTTTCCAGGGGTTCCTTATTTCTCTCAGTAGAAATCGAAAGTTCCTAATTTTCAAATGCTGACTCGCTACCCTTAGGGTGAATATTCCTGATTAAAGTATTTCAAGTGTCAACCAAATACCTAGAGGGTATAATACAAATATGTATTCCCTAAATGTCACACATGTGATGATGAGTTATTTTTAAATAAATTACTGACATTATAAGACCTAAATTTCTATAGGGTTTCCTGGCAATGGATTGGGTAGGCTGTTTGCATAGGACAAGATATAGGCAATGGCTAAAACTAACCATCCAGAATAGAGTTGCTCTTGGTAACCCTAAAGGGAACCACGTGTGAGAAATTCCCAGTGATGGGGCAGTGGGCTCGGAAGAACCCACGCACCATAAGAGAAAGTGTCAGCTTTAAGCATCTACCAGGCACACACAACATTATTAATCTAGTAAGAGCTTTCATGCCACACTCCAACAACTAGTGTGGATTGAAAACTTCTCTCTTGATGGGGGATGGGTGGAATTTCAACTTTAAATGAAATTCATAATGTTGAAATTAATACAGTGGATTGAACAAAATAATTATTGAACTGAGACTGTGTGTGGAACTGGAAGTTACTGGTGGATTCTTGTTATCTGAAAGTGACCATGGCAGGTATGGGATGTGCACTGCTTTTCACCCAAGGAAGCAAAGGCAAAACAAGTCTCACAGCACAGGGGGAATGGACAGTGGAGGATAAAAATAAGGCTCCTTTTTATATGCTCTCAGTGAGTCCCATTCTTCAGTATAATGATCCCTGTCATTCAGATGATTCAGAGTGAGGCACCTTTGAAATAAACTTATTTTTTTATCACTCAGTCTTTTATAGCATAACCATAATGAGTTAAAGGGAGATTCTCTTCCTGTAAGAGTGAGAAAAGGAAAGAAAGATAAAGTAAGTGAGGGAAACTGAAGACACCATCCTGCCTCATATGTTTTAGGACATTTTATCTGCAGTTGTTCAAAATTTCAGATTTAAGATGATGTATCAACTTGTTGGCTGAATAATGTCATTCAATAAGCCTGCCCCTAGCTACCTATTGCATGTAGGTTTTCTCTGGGCTATAATTCCTCTCTCATAATCTCTAAAATGACCATTCTAAGTGCTTTTGGCTTAAAAGACTATATTCCAGAAAAAATATAATTGGAGAAAGGATTGCAGATTGGGTAGGAATTTGAATAATGTTATAATTTCTATATATTTAATTACCTTTTCTTTTTGCATCAGCTCCAATCTTCCACTATTTAACATCATTATGTTCACTTATCATGTACATTTCTGTGCAAATTATCAAATGTGCCAATCAAATTATGGGGAAAAAATTGTCAACTAATTTTAGAGTAACATAAATGATTTATAAAATATTATACTTAACGTATGATCCTTGATAAATTAACATTAGTTTTTACTATCCTCAGCGATTCTTTTGTTCACATAACATAGAACTACCTAGAGTGACCTGATTCTGCCATGGAACTAAGAGAATCATTAGATTTTAGAGGATGAATGATGGCTGTAGGGAGACACAGTTGACTGGCTAAGCTGCTCAGATGTTCACACTACCTCCCAAGAGGTGAAAAATTGTGCCCTGGAGTTATCACGTCAGAGCTGCCTAATGCCATCCTGACGCTGTCATAAACCAGTGTCATCAATGATCAAGTTTCTCTCAGTTAAGTATAAAACCCCCAGCTCCCCTCCATAAGCTTACTGAGTCTCACTGTACTCTCTTGCTTTGATATCTGTGATGAATTTAAAACCTTATAATCAGTAGAAAAGTGTGGTTTTGGTTGAGTGAAACAAGTTATAACTAGAGCTGAGTATAAATGCTGTTATACTCAGGATAGCTATCAGTAATACATGAACTATAAATGCACACATGTTTCCTTTGAGATCAACTCAAGGAAGAAAGGAAAAATGTAACTAACCAGATGATGTAATCTCCAAACAGTGCATCCTCAATTAAAATGAATATAGTACATAGCTTACCTTCAGTATAAAAGGATAATCAAGTTCCCTTAAGGAAGACTGCATGTCAACAAAAGCAAAAATTAAAATTGCAAACAGAATGAGCTTTCTCATGAATTCGTAAGATATAAAGGGAATGTGTGTGTGAGTGTGTGGTTGAGAAATATTAAAGGAAAAAGAAGAATCTGTGACCTTCTTGTTTTCCTTTCTAAAAAGAATATATTCAGAAAGTTCTGAAGGTTCTGCACTTTAAAAATAGATTGATAGAAAGAACTAGTAATACTCCCAGTTATAGGAAATGTAATTTTTAGGAACTTCCCAGCAGGAACATAATAAGTAGGTGAAAACTTGCAAAAAATACAGAGAGTCAGTCTTGAGGATTAGTAATCATGTGATTTTTCCATGAAGACTTTGAGCTGCTGAAATGAGAAGGTTTGTATTTGTTGTAAATAAAACAAGTAAGTACTTATATTAAAACTTGAGAGAAAAATCACTTTTTCTTACAGCCTAGTAAGTTGCAATCAATAGTCTGCTTGCCTAATTGAAATATTTTTACCAATTTATCTGCAATTACCAAAGATATATCATGTAGAGGTAATTACGTGCTGTTCTCACTTTTTGAAAAATATGTTTTATCAAATAGTGCTTGTATGTATCAATTGACCCTGCACAAATTCAACGGGAATCTAGAGAAACTACTGAGGGAAATGCATTGTACTTTGCAGCTCCATTTCAAAGTTATAGAGAGTTAAGGATCCAGCTGCTAGTTATAAAACAGTTATGTGCATCTATTTGTCTGACATTTATTATTTGAGCAATATTTCTGTGTAGAAGCAATATCTCTATATTTAAAAGATACATTATTTTACTTTTATTAACTAAGGTCTTTACTCCTTTTTTTTGGTTAATTATAAGCCTTGTCCTTTAGATCCATATAGTTTCATAGTTTATTGGCAAGCACAGAAGACAATATTATTATGGGTAATATCTATTGAGCATTTGCCAGGTGCTATGTGAAGGACTTTACATGAACTAGCTTATTTAATCTACAAAACAAATCTTGGAAGTAGATATTTTGTTATCATCTTAGTTTTTCCAATGAAAAGAAATAAGGCACAGAGAGGTTAAGGCATGCTGTTGGTTGCAGAGCAGGCTGGGAGCAGAGCTAGACTTTGAAGTTAGTAGTTTTCTCTGAAGCCTGATGCCTGACCACAGTGTCATGTTTCCTCTGTTACAAAATACTCAGCCAAATAAAAGGAGAAGAATGTTTCTTATCAACAGTCAGCCTTTCAGGCAAAATCACCAGCGGCTTACAAAAGATGATATTATTTAACATAAATAAGTAAAAATTACTACAAAGCAAAATGTTTCAAGTACCTTAGGAAAAAAAAAAAAGGACAAGCGTATAAATAAAAAATTTCTGTAGATGTACCATATACTGAGATAATGCCGAAAGCTCACTAATGGTGTGCTCATAAAGCATTGTTTTAAAACACAATGCATGGAGAACTTAACACATTAGGAGGTTATTGTTCCTTGGACATGATGGCTGAGGGTAGGGCGGGAGGGTGACTTTATCCACAGGCAAACCATTGTTTTCCAAAGACTACAGAATGATTTGTTTCCATGTTATGGCATATAATTATTTTTAAACAAAAATACTCTATTTTTAATCCTGTGTTTGAAAAATGTTGGCACATTTTAGGACTTGAATGCTTTGCAAATATTGGAGAAGTAAGTGTGAGAGCACCTCTCTGTGGTGGGAAGTTATTACTGTTTTAAAAAGAGAAAAACGTTTTTAAAAAAGACTTTTTCAGGAGCTGACAATTATTTTGTGTCTTTTCCAAGCCGTTTGTCTTTCTCCTGACTGCAAAGTTATCCCTCTTTTTCTCTGTTAAGTATTGCTAGCAAATAAGTAACATTTAGGGTGTTATGCTACTTCTGACTTTCAAAGAAAAAGGCACAGCATAATTCTGGATCTTTAGGAAAGTTAAGGATAAGTTAATGACATCATATTTCTTTCTTCTATATTTCTAAGAAAGAATGTATTAATATTCATTTCCAGAATACAAAGGGAATATTTCAGTATAGGTCCCCCAGAAGAAGCAGAACTACTAAGAAATGAGGCCCATCTGTCTGTCTTCTCTCCCTGACTTCATGTCCTGTGGACTCCAAGCTCCAGTATCAGACACAGGCAACAGTCTGACCTAGACAATTGTGTAAGGCTGAATTCTTAGGACTGTGTCTGATCCTGGAGCTTGGGGGTCACAAAGTAGGCCGCGAGGGAGAGAATATGGATGTAAAGTAAAGTAGCAACAATCCGGAACCCATACACCAAAAAAAAAAAAAAAAAAAAAAAAAAGCTAGAGGCCACGAAAACAGAATGAAACCTATGTGAGCCCTTATTGCCTCTGACCTTGACTGTGTAGTTTTCCTGCAGAAGTCAAGCCCCTTCCTCATGGAACTAAATACCCACACTGGTCCCAGAGTAGAAGAAGCTGAAGGAAGGCCCAGTGGAAGGTGGGCAATGGCAGACCTGGCCACTGTCTCTCACCAATGAGATGAGCCAGCAGACCAGTGAGGACATAAGATGACTGCTGCTTCATTTCCCCTCCAGTCCCCTGTAGGAAACTCTGCTATATCCCACCCTAACCAGAGACATACAGAAAAGGAATGCTGGAAAGTGTGGTAAGGCCTAGCCAAGTGGCCACATCAAAAGGCCACCATAGCTCACCCCTTGTCAACCCATGCAAATCTCCTTAAACTGTATTGCTCTCCAAATATTGAAAACAGCCAAGTCGTGCTTCCACCTAACATGGTACAAATATCCCAGGTCCAACTGAAAACAGATGAATCCCTTCCTCAGAAGGGATACAAAGTCCCTTTTTTGTCTTTGCATGCTAGTCATTTTCTATTAATTCGTTCATACTCTCTCATTGATATCCTGCAGCTTAAATACAGAGATATAGTTATGTGGCAATGGGTCCATTCTCATGGAATTAATTAGTCTAACCATGGTTTTCCTTACAGAGCCACAGATGTAATGGTGGAATGGTCTAAGGGAGACTCAGTTATGGTGCCAGCTAGATGGCAATACCTTTCAGGGCTGAGGTGATATCTCCAGAGTGTTCTGTATGATCACCATTCCTTCACATATAGTGCTATATCTCCCAGAGTCAGAGTTCCTGGGTCAGGGAACCAAGGGAGGAAAATGGGAGAGGCTCCTCCACTATCACTGCAAGTGATCCACTAGCAAAATATTTGCTTCTCATCTCCATGATGTTAAGTCCAGTGAGATCTTAGTACCAAGGAAAATAATGCTTCTGCCAGGGAACCTGACAGTACTTTCATTGAAATAGAAGTTGAGAGTTTGACCAAGCCAGATGGGACTTCTGAATTAACAGGCAAAGACTGGGGTTTCTGCACTAGTTGGAGAGATCCTTCTATCAAGATGAAATTGGGTTGCTACCAAATAATGTGGGTAAAGGAGGGTCTGTATGGAATGCAGAAGATCCTCCAGGGTGCCTTTTAATACTTTCATTTCCTATGATTAAAGTCAGTGGAAAACTATCATAATTCAGGTTGGGCTGCTATGGTCCAGTTCCTTCAGGAATAAAGGTTTGGGTAAGTTTAGCAGGCAAGAATCTATGACCAACAGGAGTGCTTGCTGAGGGTATAGGGTGTACAGGATGGTAGTGGAAGAAGCTTGTTATACATACCAGCTATGATCATGTGATCAGCTGGAGAAACACAGGCTGTAATAGTTATGAGTACTTCTTCCTTATTTTGATATGAATATGTTTGTGTGTATGTGTGTGTGATAAATCTCCCCCCTCCCACATACACACATCACATCACACATTTTTTTTTCTTTTTGTTCTCCTCTTTCTCATACTCTAATCATGTAAAATAAGATATGTTAATAATATCTAACTCTATATAACACAAAGAGCTATAAATGAGAATCCATAAAAAGTAGTATTTTATTGGCAAATATAAATGATGAAGAAAATTGAATGTTGACGATTTAGCCTATAAAAGAGAAAGCTAAAGGAACTATGTTTTGAAGAAGATGTAAAATTTCTTCTAAAGTGAATCTAAAAGAAAAAAAAAGGAAATAGAAAGGAAGTATGGAAAGGAGGAAGGAAACTCGGTCCAAGCGGGGGAGGGGAGGACAAGGGGCGAGGGGGACGCCACCCAAGTGGTCTGGGGTTCGAACCCAGATAGGCGAAACGCGCCGGGAATCGGCTGGGGAAACTCGGGTAAACCTTTTTGGGGAATCACCGCTCCGACACCCCACCGCCCAGGCGCTGCAACGGAGGGTGAGCGGAGGGTGAGCGGAGGCTGGGGGAGCTCAAACTTGCGAGAGCTGGAGGCGGCGGCGGGCGGGCGGCTGGCTGTCGCCCGAGCGCTGCGCCTGCGGGGGGAGGGGAGGCGGCTGCTGGGAGGGAGGGAGGGAGGCCGGGCGGGCGGGCGGGCGAGAGGGCGGAGGGAGGGGGAGGAGGAAGAGGAGGGAACCAGGGAGGGGGGACGCGTTGGGATCGCGGCGTGCGGCGGCAGACGGAGCCTGGGCTCCCAGCGGCGAGGGGAGGCAGGGCTACGCTCCTTGCTGAACGCGGACCGAGCTCGGCGGCAGCGGGGAAGACGCGCCGGAGCCCAGACCGCGACCGAGAGCGGGAGCGAGGCGGCAGCGGCGGCGGAGGGGGAGCCCGCGAGCTGCCGGGCGGGGAGCCCAAGCCGCGCTGTCGCCGCGCAGGGAAGACTTGGCCAACACACTCACACACACATACACACCCAGCCCGAGCGGGCGCTCGCGGCTAATCGTCAGCATGGCGCTGGGGCTCCTGCCCGAGCGCGGGCGGCAGCAGCGGCGACGCGAGAGCTGCTGAGCCCGGCCCAGCCGCCGGAGCCCGGAGGATCGCGCGGGGCTGTCGCCACCTGCCCGGAGGCTTTGAGCCCGCCCCCGCCCCCGCCCCCACCCGGCCCAGAGCCCACCCCTCGGCGTGGCCGACCCCGAGGGCAGCCGGCTGGCAGCAGACGGCGAGGGAGGCGAGCGAGCGCGGCCCCGCGAGCGGGTTGCGGGCAGCGGGGGACGGCAAACTTTGCTGTTCGCCGCGCTTCCCCGGCCCGGGCCCTTCTCCCATCGCCAAGGTCGCCACCCCACTTTCCTCCAACCCCGCACACCTCTCCCCACCCACCCCACCTCCCGTCGCTCCTCCTCGCCGCCTCGACTCTGCTCCGGGGAAAACTTCAAAGCGCCGGATCGCAGGCTCCCTGCTTACTCCCCGGCTGGGGATTTCAGGTCAGTGCCCGGAACACCTTTCCCCGCGGAGGCCGCGCGGGCTGGCGGGCGTGCGTGCGGCGGGCTGCAGTCGGCCCCCTCCCTCGGGGCCCAGACTAGCGGCGGGTGGCTCCTCTGACTCTCTGGCGTACCCCTCGAAGCTTGTGCCTCGCGCTTCACTTTGGCTGCTTTGCTCGCTTTCGTTTTTATTTCCTAGCTGTAAGTTATTAAAAATGCAGCCAACCTAAGCGGCCCGGCGTGGGCTTCGGGGAGGGAGGGGCGCGGCGGGGGTGGGGGGCTGCCGCCCCCCTGGGGGCTGAGAGGAGAGCAGGGAGTTCGCGGATTGGAAGTTTGCAGGCAGTGTGTGTCTGTGTGCGCGGGAGCGCGGTCGTCGCTGAGTGCCGCGAGTCGGGCGGGGGGGTGAGCTGGCCTGGAAGCTGGGAAGCTCGGCTCGGCGTTAGCTCGCTAGCAGGAAGGGGAGGGCGGCGGGTTCCCGTCTGCTTTCTTTTTCGACTCGGGAAAGAACTGTAAAAACCTCCAGCCGCCGCTGCCTCGTCTCACCTCTCCGGGGGCAGCTCGTTCTTGCTCGTGGAACGACGGCGTGTGCGTGCGCGAGGGTGTGTGTGGCGGGCGCCCCGGGCCGAGCCGAGCTCGACCTGCCGCCGCTGCCGCGCGACTCGGGAGGGGAATCCCGGTTTTTTGTTTTTTTTTTGGATTGCTCCAAAGCGTGAATCACATGGATTTAAAAAAAACACTAGGAAATCGAGCAGAGCGAGGGGTTCCGACTCGGCCCGCCCGCCAGCCAGCCAGTCAGGTCAGACGCTTTGTTTTGTAAATGTTCTTTAAACATTTTAATCTGCCACCCTGGTCCACCCGCACCTTCCCCACGACGTCGTGGGGTTGGTTTTAAGTTTAAGATCTACCCCCAGGGGTTGGGGTAGATCGTGCGGGGGCGGGGGCGGCGGCGGGCGGGGGGGCGAGACCTGGGTCCTCCTCTGGGTAGCGTGGAGTCTGGTGGAAAGCCCTGTAGGGCGTGTGCGAGTCTGCGGCCGGAGGAAGTTGGTCCCACTCGGAGGGCGTGCGGCGCAGAGGCTGAGGGCGAAGAGGAACTTGCGCACCCGGGCGCGATCCTCGGCCGAGGCGGGGAGGGCGAGGCTGCGCTGCGCCGCGGGGCCCGCGCTCGGAGCAGGCGGGCGGCTGCGCTGCAGAGCCTCCGCCAACTAGGGGGCTCGGGGCGGCGGCGACGTGCTCCTGCTGTTGACCAAGCAAGCCCCGGGGCGCCGTGTGCGGAGTAGGGCGGCTCGAGGCACGCGTGGTCCCGACGGGCTTCCCGCCGCCTGCACTCTCGAGTGGGCACGTCCCCGGGTCCCTGAGACGGCTGAGCCTGGCCGCGTGTAGGCCGAAGCCGGGGCGAGGCTTAATTTGCAGTTAATGAATCTTCTCCAGAAAGTCCGCGATCTCCAGCCAGAGGCTGTGAGTGCCCGCGCGCGAGGGCGCGTGCCGCCGGCGTCTAAAGGGTTGGGGGGTTGCGGGGATGGGAGAGCGAAGGAGGGGGGAGGGTTATGTGTATTTAAAAACAAACCTTAAAAAAAGAAACCAGCGCGCTTCAAATAGGTATTCGTACAGCCTCTTGTGTCTAGAGTAGACAGCTCAGGGTTTTAGCTGGGTTTTTTTGTTTGTTTGTTTCTTTTTTGAGAGAAGGCCAGAGGAGGGGTAGTGGTATTTGATTCTAGGGGTAGTCTCTGGAGAAAAATCCTTAAAATGACTTGGGAATAAAAACGAGGAGGAAATGGCCCACCCCAGAAGGTGGTGGGTGGTGAACGCAGACAGACTTGGGTATTTGTAGCCATCTGACACTTCCTGTGGCACTGGAAACGGACACCGCGGGCCGAAATCAATCCTTACGAGGTGTTGGATTCGGTTTGGCCAACAGAATTGCTTGTGTGGAAGTCATTTTAATTGTCGGCCTCCGAGACTCCTGTACGTGGACACTTGGAAAATACATTTGCTTCTCGACCCTTCCCACTCCACCCCCGACCTGTTATCTGGTCTGGGCTTTGCAGTGTTGGTTCCCGTGTTTATTTTGGGCATGATTTCACCGCGAGGAGGAAGCGGGGAGATGGCGGTGATTAATATGCCGTCCAGGTTTAACCCGAGGCTGGCCTTTAGTGTGCGGGTTTACGCCGCCACTCACCGGGATTGCCTGGGGTAGTGGGGGGGGGCGCGCGGGGTTCGGGCGCCAGGCGCTCCACGGGCAGGTCGGGGTTGGGGCTCGGACGGCCCCAGCGCTGTCCTTTGAGGCGCTGTCACCAGTAGGTGACTGAGAGCTAATTGGGAAGTGTTCTCCGGATCAATGGGCCGCACAGCTCATTAGCGATTCTCTCCAGCCCTTTGCAGGGCCGGCCGGGCCTGTGCCTCCCACAGAGGCCGGGGCCCCGCGGCCCGGGCTGCGGAGAGCGCCTCTGGGAAGTGGGGAGGGATGGGCGGCGAGGGGCGACCGGGAGGCGAGTGTAACTTGGCCGGGCGGCGCGTTGCGTGCGGCGCCTGGAGGCCCGCGCAGCCCGCTCTTTCTTCCTGCTCTCGGTCGCCTCGACCGTGTCTTTAACTCGCTCCCGCTCGCGTCGCTGCCTGGCTGCTCCTCCCCGCCTCCCTCGCCTATCTCTTGTTCTCTAAGCACGACGTCTGTGCTCCCCGCCCAGTTTGGGATTAGACAAGATAAAAATAGGACTGCCCAGCGCACAGAACTGTGACTGTGCCCCGGCAGCCGGGCTGGCGGGAGCGCTGTGGGCCGGGGCCAGGGCGGACCCGCTGTGCGCTCGGGGCAGCCCGAGCCCGTAGAGTCCCACCCCGACCCTGCAGGCGCGGTCTCACGCTCCAGCGTTCTGTCCACCGGGAACCGTGCAGGCAGGGGGACCTGGGTAGGGTCTCCGCGCTCTCGCGGGTGTTGTTGGTGTGCCTGTGATAGATGGGTCTAGACAGGCATGCAGGCTCCCTCCCGCCTGAGGGACAGGAAGGGGGGGGCGGGCCGCGGAGGCGGCGGCAGACTCCCGTGAGCGAGCGAGGCTTCGGGCCCAGCGACCAGGGTGGAGGGAAGGCTGCGAGGGTTTCTCTTAACCCTTTAAAGACGATAGGGAGAGTGGGGGTGGGGAGTGTAGTAGAAATTTCTGGAGGCAAAGTAGCTCCCTGGGGAGAGGAGGCGGGAGTCTGGGCTTGGGGTTTTCCTTTCTCTTCTGTGTATGCAGTCTCACATCCTGGTACATTGGGCTCGATTCTTCGACGAACCAAACGCAGCTGCTAGGTGATCTAATTTGACCCGATACTTCTCAATGGGGAAGGTGTGAACACACACAGTGGGCACCCTCACTTAAGGAACTGAGTTGGGGAGATGCAGAGGTTAGACCTTACCGTTCCCAGCGGCCCAGTATGTGAAGGTCTGCTCAGAGCTTTAGTCAGTGGGGCCTCTGACCGAGAGTGTTGCCTACCAAAGACCCAAGCCTGAAATGCCTGGCCAGTGCGTACAGGTATGCGTCGGAGAGAGCAAAGGGGTCCTTGAGTTGTCTATGTAAATAAAAACACTTTTAACCATGAACTTGTGGAGAGTTCAAATAAGATATGTGCAGGGAGGCAGCCTCCAAACAGGAGTTGGACAGTGATGTGTACAAGATCGATCATTTGTATACACATCCATGGGGTCAACATTGAATGGGTCTAAAAATTGAATACAACTCCGCAGGCATTGGTCTCGTTCTTTCCCTGAGGTAGAAATTGGTGGGTGGGTTACCCTATAGAGAAATGAATCATTAGTCACACTCCTCTCTCCTTCCCCCTCCTCTTCCTTTTAGGGTTTGGAGTCTTAGGGGATCCTCTAGTTACATTAAACTGCAAACCCATATTGGTCTGGG
Organism: Mesoplodon mirus; assembly: GCF_964341445.2. NCBI lineage: Eukaryota > Metazoa > Chordata > Mammalia > Artiodactyla > Ziphiidae > Mesoplodon > Mesoplodon mirus. The sequence continues at coordinate 81,336 of NW_028294896.1, read as the reverse complement.
AACGAGCCCCATTATAGACAAAGCAAGAATGTAAGTCGTGGGGAGGTGTACGTGTTAGACAGGAATGCACAGATTAAGAAGTGCGCCTGAATGACATGTGCTGAGACAAATCAAGACACTTGGGCTCTGGTGCCCACATGGAACAAGAGATACAGAAGAGAGAAAGAACTGGCCGCGAGGAATGTAAACATGGGTATGCAAATACTGAGACCTAGAGCGAGATTCTAGGAGAAAATCCCAGACTTTGTTGAGCTGGAAACTGGAGCAGAATTTCTGTAAGTTCGTTCGAGAGACAAAAGCCCATTTAAAGGTGTGAAGAGGGTCACTTGGAAACACAAAAAGCATTCACATGCATACATCCATGCTTAGATACACAGGCTGAATGACAAAAACTCCTCCATGCCTGATGAAGATTTTCCTGCCCGGTGAGACAGAGCAGGGCACGGAAGTGTGGGCCACACAACCACATTCGCACACTCATTCACTGGGAAATACTGTGTCTTCGGCTAGAGGGAAACTGAGGGCGACGGTGCCTAGCTAAGGGTGGATGGCCCTTGGTTACTAAGATTGCTTCTGGTTATAGTTTCTTCGCATCTAGAGTGGGGAAGAGAGTATGTCTTGAGCAGGTAGGAGGATTTCTGAAAGATTTTTGAGTTCTGGACCCTGAGAGGATGGATGGTGGAGGAAAAAGAGGAGTAGCTTTGCATTCTGGGTCGGAAGCAAGGGATGTTGCGCTCCTCTAAGCCCTGTTTGCTAAGGTGGCGCAGGGCCTAGTGAACTGAGAGAGACTGAACCGAAAGAAGTGCGAAGCTCGGCCTCTGGGCGGAATCAAGGGGAGGTATGCTTTCTTTCCCTTTTTTTTTCCCCCTTGAGGAGACCGCGCGGGGACGGCCAGCGCAGGGAGGATTAGCAGGCGCCTCTGTGACCCCAGACGCGCGCATAAACTCGGCTTGGGTTTGGTTTGCCCGCGGCGTCGATTTGCCGCGGCCCCTCTTTGTCTGAGCCCAGCCGGGAATTCCAGCTTTTATTGGGAAGACCGCACTCGGGTGGAGCCCGCGCTGGGTCGGGCACGACAGCCGGGCCCGCGGGGCTGGGCAGGAGGCTCGCCGGCCTCCGAGCCGCCCGAACCCCAGGATGGTCCTCGGGAGTGCCCAGCAGCCCCGGCAATGCCACCTCGGTGGTTTCCTCGAGGGCGGCGGGCCCGGCAGACCCAGCCCGGCGGGGCGGGGGGCCTCACTTGGGCCGCCGTACCGCCCCTCTCCCCGCTGGCCCCACCGCTCCCCCGCCCGCCCGAGGAGCTCTGAAGGCCCTTTGTTAAGCTCCAGGGTCACACCCGTGCCCCGGGGGCCGCGCGGGGGCGGGAGGACCTTCTCCTGGCTGGAGGCCTCCAGCCCTCGGCTCACACGGTTCGGGCCTGGAGGGGCCTCGCCCAGTCAGGGGGCCCGGCCCGACCGGCCGGCAGGATTCCGTCTGTTTGCAAGGCTGGCTGCGCTGCCGGGGCCTAGATGGTGGCGCTGGCTTGAGAAGCAGCCGGGGCAGGAGTGGAAGGTCTTCTCAGGCCACCCCCGTGGCAGCCAAGCCGCCTGTGCCCCGAGCACTTGGCCGTGGACGTCTCCCAACCTCCAGCCCGGCCCGACGGCTTTCGCTGGTTGCCCCCCATGTGTTCCTCTGGAAGGGATAGCTGACTTTCTGTTGGATGGGAATTAACCAACGAGCTCTTCCCCCCGCAACGTTTCTGTAAGAAGGTCCCCTTTCCCAGCGCAGGCTCATTTCCGCCGGCCCCTAGTCGAGGGTGTTGGAAATGTGGGGGGGGGGCGTCCCCGCACTTTGTTATTTCTTAGAACCATGTCTCCCCGGCCAGCCATCGCCCCTCAGCACCCATGGGCTCCGGCGCCCCGTGATTAGACTAGCGGGGAAGTTCGCCAGGAGAAGATCCTGACAGCATAAAATAGAATTTGATCTAAAAGACAGTTTCCAGTATAATCTCACTATGCATCACAGACTCCCGGTGTTATTTTGTGGAAGGTGGACAATGATCAATTTACATTGACCCGGGGCTGGGCGAGCTTTTAGATGGTAATTGCCATATTGATGTGCATGCAAAAAGGAGACCTGCTAAAATTAAAGACCGGAAGCTAAATGAAACTAAATTTCTTGTCTAGGTGCACACCAGAGGAACTACTGGGGGGAAGAGGGTGAGTCAGGTCAGGGTGCCAGGGGCAAGAGCAGGTGAGAGGCCCAAGAGCTCCGGGAGGTCACAGATTTGGGAGCGATCTTTGCCCTGGTGATTTCAAAACGTGAGGAGGGGGCTTGTATAGGGTATGGGGACCCAGCAGGGAAAAGTTATAAACAGGCACTACTGCACTGAAGGCACTGGGATCTTTTAATGCTAGTAGTAACTGCGAGGGGGGAGGAGAGGTTTATAGGGTTATAGGGGTCTTCCTGCACCATTTCCGGCACCCCCCATTTCTATTGTTCTACCCGAGCGCTCATAACCGTGCCAAAGGCACCCAAATTCTTGCATCTGAAGAGTTAAATTGTTTTTTAAAGACAGGCCTTAAACTTCCCCCGCCCCGCCCCCCCCCCCGCCCCCGCGTCTGGTCTTTTTTTTTTTTTTTTTTTTTTTTACTCAGAACCTTAAAACTACTTTTTTTTGTGTGTGTGTGTTATTATTGCAGATTTAACGCTTATTACTTATATAACGTGGTTAAACAACATATAGGTATATAAAGTAAAAGATGGCTCCCATTCTATGCTCCCATCCTTGACAATACAGAATGCATCCTTTTAAGCTTTCCATAATACAGGTACAAACATACACACATAGGGCGTTTAAAAAATTTTTGGTAGAATATATGTAACATAAAATTTGCCATTTTAACCAGTTTTGAGTGTACACTTCAGTGACATTAATCCTTTCACATTGTTGTGCAACTATCACCACCATCCGTTTCCAGAACTTTTTCATCATCCCAAACAGAAGCTCTGTACCCATTCCATTCCATGGTAACTCCCCTCGCCCCTTCCCTCTAGGCCCTGGCAACCATCATTCTACTTTCTTTTTTTTTTTTTTTTTTTTATTAGTTTCTGCTTTATAACAAAGTGAATCAGTCATACACATACATCTGTTCCCACATCCCTTCCCTCATGCATCTCCCTCCCTCCCACCCTCCCCATCCCACCCCTCCAGGCGGTCACAAGGCACCGAGCTGATCTCCCTGTGCCATGCGGCCGCTTCCCACCATCTATCTACCCCACGTTTGGTAGTGTATATATGCCCATGCCTCTCTTTCGCTTTGTCACAGCTTACCCTTCCCCCTCCCCATATCCTCAAGTCCATTCTCAAGTAGGTCTGTGTCTTTATTCCCGTTTTACCCCTAGGTTCTTCATGCCATTTTTTTTTTAAAATTCCGTATATATGTGTTAGCATACGGTATTTGTCTTTCTCTTTCTGACTTACTTCACTCTGTATGACAGACTCTAGGTCTATCCACCTCATTACAAATAGCTCAGTTTCGTTTCTTTTTATGGCTGAGTAATATTCCATTGTATATATGTGCCACATCTTCTTTATCCATTCATCCGATGATGGACACTTAGGTTGTTTCCAGCTCCGGGCTATTGTGAATAGAGCTGCAATGAACATTTTGGTACATGTCTCTTTTTGAATTATGGTTTTCTCAGGGTATATGCCTAGTAGTGGGATTGCTGGGTCATATGGTAGTTCTATTTTTAGTTTTTTAAGGAACCTCCATACTGTTCTCCATAGTGGCTGTACCAATTCACATTCCCACCAGCAGTGCAAGAGTGTTCCCTTTTCTCCACACCCTCTCCAGCATTTATTGTTTCTAGATTTCTTGATGATGGCCATTCTGACTGGTGTGAGATGATATCTCATTGTAGTTTTGATTTGCATTTCTCTGATGATTAATGATGTTGAGCATTCTTTCATGTGTTTGTTGGCAGTCTGTATATCTTCTTTGGAGAAATGCCTATTTAAGTCTTCTGCCCATTTTTGGATTGGGTTGTTTGTTTTTTTGCTATTGAGCTGCATGAGCTGTTTATAAATTTTGGAGATTAATCCTTTGTCAGTTGCTTCATTTGCAAATATTTTCTCCCATTCTGAGGGTTGTCTTTTGGTCTTGTTTATGGTTTCCTTTGCTGTGCAAAAGCTTTGAAGTTTCATTAGGTCCCATTTGTTTATCTTTGTTTTTATTTCCATTTCTCTAGGAGGTGGGTCCAAAAGGATCTTGCTGTGATTTATGTCATAGAGTGTTCTACCTATGTTTTCCTCTAAGAGTTTGATAGTTTCTGGCCTTACATTTAAGTCTTTAATCCATTTTGAGCTTATTTTTGTGTATGGTGTTAGGGAATGATCTAATCTCAAACTTTTACATGTCCTTGTCCAGTTTTCCCAGCACCACTTATTGAAGAGGCTGTCCTTTCTCCACTGTACATTCCTGCCTCCTTTATCAAAGATAAGTTGGCCATATGTGCATGGGTTTATCTCTGGGCTTTCTATCCTGATCCACTGATCTATCTTTCTGTTTTTATGCCAGTACCACACTGTCTTAATTACTGTAGCTTTGTAGTATAGTCTGAAGTCAGGGAGCCTGATTCCTCCAGCTCCGTTTTTCGTTCTCAAGATTGCTTTGGCTATTCGGGGTCTTTTGTTTTTCCAAACAAATTTTGAAATTTTTTGTTCTAGTTCTGTGAAAAATGCCAGTGGTAGTTTGATAGGGATTGCATTGAATCTGTAGATTGCTTTGGGTAGTACAGTCATTTTCACAATATTGATTCTTCCAATCCAGGAGCATGGTATATCTCTCCATCTATTTGTATCTTCTTTAATTTCTTTCATCAGTGTCTTATAATTTTCTGCATACAGGTCTTTTGTCTCCTTAGGTAGGTTTATTCCTAGATATTTTATTCTTTTTGTTGCAATGGTAAATGGGAGTGTTTTCTTGATTTCATTTTCAGATTTTTCATCATTAGTGTACAGGAATGCCAGAGATTTCTGTACATTAATTTTGTATCCTGCTACTTTACCAAATTCATTGATTAGCTCTAGTAGTTTTTCGGTAGCATCTTTAGGATTCTCTATGTACAGTATCATGTCATCTGCAAACAGTGACAGCTTTACTTCTTCTTTTCCAATTTGGATTCCTTTTATTTCCTTTTCTTCTCTGATTGCTGTGGCTAAAACTTCCAAAACTATGTTGAATAAGAGTGGTGAGAGTGGGCAACCTTGTCTTGTTCCTGATCTTAGTGGAAATGGTTTCAGTTTTTCACCATTGAGGACAATGTTGGCTGTGGGTTTGTCATATATGGCCTTTATTATGTTGAGGAAAGATCCCTCTATGCCTACTTTCTGCAGGGTTTTTATCATAAATGGGTGTTGAATTTTGTCGAAAGCTTTCTCTGCATCTATTGAGATGATCATATGGTTTTTCTCCTTCAACTTGTTAATATGGTGTATCACATTGATTGATTTGCGTATATTGAAGAATCCTTGCATTCCTGGAATAAACCCCACTTGATCATGGTGTATGATCCTTTTAATATGCTGTTGGATTCTGTTTGCTAGTATTTTATTGAGGATTTTTGCATCTATGTTCATCAGTGATATTGGCCGGTAGTTTTCTTTCTTTGTGACATCCTTGCCTGGTTTTGGTATCAAGGTGATGGTGGCCTCGTAGAATGAGTTTGGGAGTGTTCCTTCCTCTGATATTGTTTGGAAGAGTTTGAGAAGGATAGGTGTTAGCTCTTCTCTAAATGTTTGATAGAATTCGCCTGTGAAGCCATCTGGTCCTGGGCTTTTGTTTGATGGAAGATTTTTAATCACAGTTTCAATTTCAGTGCTTGTGATTGGTCTATTCATATTTTCTATTTCTTCCTGAGTCAGTCTTGGCAGGTTGTGCATTTCTAAGAATTTGTCCATTTCTTCCAGGTTGTCCATTTTATTGGCATAGAGTTGCTTATAGTAATCTCTCATGATCTTTTGTATTTCTGCAGTGTCAGTTGTTACTTCTCCTTTTTCATTTCTAATTCTATTGATTTGAGTCTTCTCCCTTCTTTTCTTGATGAGTCTGGCTAATGGTTTGTCAATTTTGTTTATCTTCTCAAAGAACCAGCTTTTAGTTTGGTTGATCTTTGCTATCGTTTCCTTCATATCTTTTTCATTTATTTCTGATCTGATCTTTATGATTTCTTTCCTTCTGCTAGCTTTGGGGGTTTTTTGTTCTTCTTTCTCTAATTGCTTTAGGTGCAGGGTCAGGTTGTTTACTCGAAATGTTTCCTGTTTCTTAAGGTGGGATTGTATTGCTATAAACTTCCCCCTTAGAACTGCTTTTGCTGCGTCCCATAGGTTTTGGGTCGTCGTGTCTCCATTGTCATTTGTTTCTAGGTATTTTTTAATTTCCTCTTTGATTTCTTCAGTGATCACTTCGTTATTGAGTAGTGTATTGTTTAGCCTCCATGTGTTTGTATTTTTTACAGATCTTTTCCTGTAATTGATGTCTAGTCTCATAGCATTGTGGTCGGAAAAGATACTTGATACAATTTCAATTTTCTTAAATTTACCAAGGCTTGATTTGTGACCCAAGATATGATCTATCCTGGAGAATGTTCCATGAGCACTTGAGAAAAATGTGTATTCTGTTGTTTTTGGATGGAATGTCCTATAAATATCAACTAAGTCCATCTTGTTTAATGTATCATTTAAAGCTTGTGTTTCCTTATTTATTTTCATTTTGGATGATCTGTCCATTGGTGAAAGTGGGGTGTTAAAGTCCCCTACTATGATTGTGTTACTGTCGATTTCCCCTTTTATGGCTGTTAGTATTTGCCGTATGTATTGAGGTGCTCCTATGTTGGGTGCATAAATATTTACAATTGTTATATCTTCTTCTTGGATCGATCCCTTTATCGTTATGTAGTGTCCTTCTTTGTCTCTTCTAATAGTCTTTATTTTAAAGTCTATTTTGTCTGATATGAGAATTGCTACTCCAGCTTTCTTTTGATTTCCATTTGCATGGAATATCTTTTTCCATCCCCTTACTTTCAATCTGTATGTGTCTCGCGTCTGGTCTTTCGAAAAGAGCGAGAGTAGGGGGCGGTTCTGCATGCCGCTGCGGGCAGGCCTGGACCTTTGGAGGCTGCGGGAGTTCCTCCCCGGACGCAGCAGCAGCCCCGGACTCGGCCGGACGCCGATCGCTTTGGGAAGCGGCTCGCTCCAGGTGGCCCAAGTGGCGGGGGCGGGGGCGGGTCTGCCGGGGCCAGGGACTCACGGTGCCCGGGGGCGGGGGTCACCTCCCTGGAGGTTGGAAGGGCCTGCCTGCACGGAGGGTGTGGAGGCGGGAAGGCGGGGGCTGGAAATCCTGTCCCAATCGGCGGTGATGGCCAAGGCCGGAAAGTTTAAAAAAGAGAGAAAGCCACTGGCTGCGAGCCAGGGGCTGCCGGGCCGCCGGGGCGTGTTTGGCTGACTAGAGGGGTGAGGACCCGGCTCCGCCATCGCCTCGGTCCCTCCCGCTGCGGAGGCCCTGGCCTGCCCCAGGCGCTCCTGGAGCCATTTCACACATCCGGAGCCTCGGCCACTGGAGGAGCCACCCGCCCGGGGCCGGGAAGGCGCAGGGGCGGCTGAGTGTCCGGCGCTCCTGCCCGTTCCCCTTCCCACCGAGCTGAGCTGGAGACGGCCCTCGGTCGTGGAGCCTGTGGCGTCTGTGGCATCGGGTGTGGATGGTTCCCGGAGCTTCTGAAAGCCCGGGGCAGAGCAGGAAATTGAAGATGGGGTGGGGAGGGGATGTTGAGCGCTGACCCTGCGCTGCTGGGATGAGAAGTTGGGGAGAGGAGAGATAACCCCAACCTCCGGCTTGTCTCGGGACTTGGCTTTTTGTGGGGACCCCCAGGAGTCCAGGAGGGTCCAGCATCTTGCAAGCCGCTTCCCCCTCAGTTGCCTCCCCAGCCCACTTTGGTCCCTGAGTTTTTCATTAAAGTCCTAGGAAAGGTAGATGTAGGCAGTCTTTCCAAAGGGCTTTTGCTCTGTCTAGATAATTTGATTTATTGCTTTATGTGGCAAGCCTTCTTCTAGTTCCAGGTGTCAGCACTTTTTATAGAGACCTAAGAGTAGCACCCACCTCCCACTGCCTGTTCTGGGCTCCTGGAGGAGGGGAAAGTGGAGCCTTGTTGGGAACCCCTGGCCTCACACCAGGTTGTTCCAGTGTAGGGAGATGGGTAGGATGTTGGCAGAAATTTCGAAAGACTTCACATGGACCAAGAGATTTCTGGGTGTAGGAGAAACTAGGGTGCGGGCTCCTTGTGGACCGAATTTCATACGTGTTAAGTGCTATCCTTTTACTCTGTATTGGAGTACAAGGGCTAAGGAAGGCTTCCGAACTTCTTGGGGATTCTGGATGGCACAATTTGACCAATAATTGGCTCCTCTCCTCAACTCCAGGACTGAGTTTGACCGTGGCCCATTTTTACTAGCTGTGTGACCTTGGGGGCAGGTTATTTATGGCCTCTGAGCCTCAGTAAGTTTCTTCATTTGTAAGACTGGGAATAATTTTCCACCTTTAGGATCAAAGAATACTTGGCACATAGTAGGCCCGGAGGATTAGTAATTGCTTTGAATGACTGGTCAGATTCCTATAGGTTGCTTCTCCGTTCCCTGCTGCCCCTGAGATGCCAGCCGCCCCCCCCCCCCAACCAAGACCTGCGTAGGCCAGTGTCTGGGGACCAAACTTCAGGTTAAGCTCCCCTCCAAGGGTATTCCTGAGGCTATTCCTCCAGGTCTGCCTCCGTGGGTTCCTCTTTCCCTTTGTTACAGTTCTTTGCATTCTGGGCTTTAAAGGAATCCATATGAAAAGGCTGGGATTTTTTTTTTCTCCCCCTAAGTGGGATCATTTATATGGTTAGGAATTGATTCCAGAACCGGTATCTAGGTGCTCTTTGGCAAGTCCTCCCGTCATTCTTTCGGGGAGAGGGAACAGCAGCGGCTGGAGGGGAGAGACCTGGTGGGAAGAGGTGAAAGGGTCTGGCCCACTGCAGGGGCCAGAGGTGCTGTGGTTTGTCTGATAGGGATTAAGTCTGGATGTTATGAGGTCTCAGTGTGGTTTTCAATAAAAGTCTGTCAGGGATTGCTTCTTTTCTATCGATATGTATTTAAAAAAATTACTAGCATGAGAAGAAAACCAGACCTGTATGGATCCAGGCCGGTAGTAAGCTACTGTGATCAGGTTTCCTACTAGACTCCCAGAGGGGAAGTCAGCGTTTGATTGAAGCTACACTTGGTTCTTGACTCTCTGGGGATGCCTGCTCTGAAACAGGAGCGCTGCCTTTCTCTCCTCCCCTCCCCCCACCCTCCTTTTCCCTTCTTCCCCTAAAAGCCTTTGTGCTGAAAGAGCTTCAGTAGGCATGAGTCCCTGGTACCTCTCTAAAGAATGCCTTTCAGCCTTTGCTGACATTGTTTTGTGAACAGTGGGTTTTACCAGGCCAGCAGTTTTCCCCCATCTTAGCTCACTATTTTAGAAGTTCGAGTATGCCCAGGATGCGCCCAACTGCAGTGCTTTCCAGTGTGTGTAGCCAGGGCCTTGCCTGTAATCTGAAGACACCTTAACCTTTGCCCTAGGTGCCCCCCCGGGGGTGGGGGTGGTGAAGGTGGGGAGAGCAAGGACAGGGCATCGTTGTTGAGTGTCTGTTTGTTTTCTCCAGCCACAGAGGCAGAAGGGTGGAGTGGGGCGAGGCCGAGAGTACGTTCCAGCCTTGGGTCTGATTTAAAACTTGGTTTAATTGGAGAAACTCTTAGGCATTTAACAGTTCTGTACAAATGCAAACTTGAAATAGCTCTAGGCCTACGTCAATTAGGAAAGAATAAATGAAGTACAGAGATGTCCAAACTATGTAAATCCTAGAGTTGTCTGCCCTCCCATAAACACATGACAAGTGCCAAGGCATTTCCAGTCAAAACACCCATGGAACCAGCAGCCTCCATCCTTTGTATTTATTATTTTATTAACAGCATTTTACACAGCATTTAACAAGCACAGCCTGCCTGCTTTCCACCACGGCTCTCAGCAGACTGAGGGGTGGAAAACAGATGGGGGTGGCGAGGAGTGGTCTCTAGAAGAGACTTCTAAGCTGGAGAGATCTCTTCAGATGGGCAAGGAAAAGGAACATTTGGGGTTCCTTTCTCCTGGCCCCAAAGAGAAGACAAAAGTAATGCTTTGGAGGAAGAAATCCCCTCTCCCTTCTCCGGAGGAAAGTTGTGCAGATGTGGTCTGTCTAGTCTCCACTTGGATTTCCAGAAGGTGTGAAGCAGGGTCTGCTTTCCCAACACTCTGCCCATCAGTTATTGGTGCTTTTCAAAGAATAAGTGTATGTCTGCTATCAGTATTCTATATCCTGGTGGAAAGTTTATAACGAAAACTAATGCCTTTCTTAAGTCATAAAATGAGCCTTGTATGATTATTTAATTAAAATCTATTTAAGGACCGATTAGGCATGTAATTTGCGCTAATAATGACGATTATGGAAATGTTCGACTTAACCAAAAATCATAAAAGGAGACATTTTGGTCAGTGGGGCGACCAGGAAGGATTCAGGGAGTTGGACGGTTTTCCGAAACACACGAGGCTTTGGGCTGCAGAAAGTGCCGGGCTGCCTAGCCTCTGGGACCACGGTAGAGAGGGCTGCAGGACCCCAGGCCTGGCCGGGGCAGGCCGACCCACACTTTGCTGAGCAGAGAAACCGACCCTGGGAGTCTGAACAACCTTTATTCCCAGCTGAGGAAATGGGGGAGGGGGCCTGGGAGGAGGAAACTCTGGGAGAGCTGATGAACCGCACAGAACTCTGCGCGAAATGGCTGTGTTGTCTTGCTTTAACAATCAGCAGCGACACACGCATTGCTGCCTCGGCTAGCCTTGGCTGGAGCCTGGAGGGGTGGGGGGAGGGCGGTCTCTTGTTCCGGAGAAACCTGCCAGCTGCTGGGCTTGGTGCGAAGGCAGACACAATGCTGCTGTTGTTGGTTTGATCTCTAACTGGATTGTTAGTCTGGCCTTAACTGTGTGGTAAGGGGGGAGTGTGAAGGCTGTTTACAGCGAGTGCAAATAATGTGACAGCTGTTGGCGCACGAGCAGCGCTGTGCCTCCTCGGCGCTCACACAGAGCGCGCACTGTGCAGGCCCGCGGAGAGCTGCAGAGGTGGCCGCCCCTTGCTGGCCCGGGAGCCCTCGGATGCGCTGCGAGAGAGCCCTCGGCGGCGGCACCCGCCCCCCGCGACACGCATCTTTCTGGCTCCTGGGATCGTGGTGGACGTGCGCGCTGGTTGGTGTGTTGTGGTTTAGGGAACTTGTTAGGCAGAGGTGGCAGGAGAAGGCCTGCGGGGTCATGAGTGTCAACTGTCTGGAGGGGTTTGGCCGGGATCTGTTGACCTGGGGCCTCAGTGGCTTGTGACCGGGTTGTTAAGATTTGGGAAAATAACTTTCCGCCCTAAAGCAAGCCTGTTGGAAAGAATGTATTATTAACTGAAGGCTTTCTGGAAATTGCAGAGGCTCTGAAGGCCGTTGTTCTTCCTCTGAAATGGCCCTGTTATTCAGACAAGTTCAAGAGACGGGCGGCCGCTGTGTTCTATGCCCTCGGCCCTGTTTCCTGGATTGGAAACACAAGTGGGTAGGTTCAGGACCCGAAGGGGGGGTGAATGGGGGTGGGGAGGGGTGCAAGTCGGCTTTTGATCACCCGCCTCCCTTTGCCTTCCCGGTTTTTAAGAGCGCGCTTGCCTTTCAGCTGCAGGACCAACGGTGCTGTCTTGAGGTCTGCCCACAGCGCCACCCACTCTGTGACTTAATCAACTAAATGCCCAGAACCCGGCCTTCTCTGAGTTCCTGGTCCTCTGCCAGGCACTGCGGGGAGGCGCCAGGGTGGGAGGGAGAACAGTTGGTGGGTGGCAGCAATACCCCGCTGGGCCGGTCCAAGCTGGCGGGCTCAGGATGGTCCTCAGGTTGGTCCAGAAGATGGGCCTGCCCCTGGGCTGTCCTGGGGCAAGCTGGGTGTAAACACCACTCCCCCCAACCTCAAGGTTGAAGGCTTCCGCAGCCCTGGCCCCCGGGCTTTGGAGGATCATTTAGAGCTGACTTAACTCTATATCGTGCCCTTCTGTGTGACTTCGGCCCCTGAGTGTACAGCTTGCAGGATATCTGCAAATTATGGGTCCACCTCCGCCCCACCCTGCCCCCAGATCTACTCTCTGAGTTATAATGTGGACTTCTACATCTAGTTGGGTTCCCTAGAGGGGAGCTGGGAGATGCTTCTGGAATGATACATGAACTTCGGTGCCAGTTCTATCAATTGGTCTCTTTTTATGATGTGTGCCATTTTCTGTAGGCATGTTGCTTGCAAAACGAGTTTCGCCTTGGAGGAAAGGCGGAAAGATAGACAAGCCTGCAACGCCAAAGCGCTGGCAGTCTTTCCCTCCTTCCAGCTCTCTTAAAGCAGCCGGGCTGCATTTCCAGGATTAGACTCGTGCTTGTGAAGAGGGACTCTGGTTGGCTTTTTTTTCCCCCGAAACAAATGCAAATCAGAGAAAAATAATTTTCTTTCAACGATATGCAACGTATTAGTCACTTGTTATCGTGCTCCGAGGCAGGCCTCATTTGTGCGTCTGCCAGCTCGCTCACATCTGCTCGGCGCTGTTTGGGGCATTTTAACCTTGGTGGTGTCGTGTCTGATCCCACGGATCAAGGAGGAGTAATTAAGCTCTGAACAGCTAGAAGAATTCACGGGCCCCCACGTCTACCGCAGTTTTCCCACAGCTTTGTTTGAGGGTGTTCCGGGTTCCAAGATGAACAGACGTGGGGTTCCTATTGTTCCTCGTAAAGAAAGTGGGAGCCCCTGTCCTCCTCTGACCCTCATCCCCAGCCTTCCCAGGACTCCCAGGCTGCACACAATCAGCAGGGAAGCCGGGTGCAGATCACAGGACCCTGTGTTTTATGCATCTTTTATTCGTAAAAAGTTCCTTTGTGCTTCCTGTGTGTACTAATGATAGCTGTCGTTAATAGCTTTCTGGTATAGCTTGTTCCTTGTGGGGGGAGGAGTTTGCAGTGAGTTCACTTTATTTCTACAAAGCCCTGATGGAGGCTGCAGTGCAGTGACACCCCCTCTAGAGTCGTGGTCTATGGATCGTTTATTCTGGATTTGTTTCCAGGTTGTGTAGACTCCAAGTGGGATCCCAGCCTGTAGGGACCAGACCCGGGGGGGTGTGGAGGGTGGGTGGGCGGGGAGGAGTGGAGTCAGGTCGATTAATTGCATTCAACCTCGGTTTCCTGTCCTGGGCTGCTGCCTCCTGTTGAGGGACACCAGCTTCCAAATGGGGCCCCCTCTTGCATACACGCGTGGTTGTGTGTGGCACAACCGTGAAAGAAAGTGAAAGGAACAAAAAGCCGAGGCCTGGCGTGGGGGGGGGCGGGTTGGCGGGGGGAAGGGGAAGTGTCTGAGGTTGGTCCAAGAGCTGACGGGGGGCCACGGCTCTGCTTTTGGGAAAGGGGGTGTGTGGCGGGCAGCCCCGGTTTGGCAGCGGCTCTCCCGGTCGATCCTTGCTGGTGCCCCCCTCCCCAAGCCCCCGAGCCCCCTTTTACAGTTGGCTACACCTGGCTTGCATCTTTGAATCGGGGAAGGTGGGGGAGGCATCCACGGAGAGAACACTCCAGACTGGCCGAAGGGAGCGCAGGACGATGGGCCGGAGCGGTCTCCAGTCAGTGCCCACTCCCCTGGGGCGCGCCGCCGCACATCCTGGGTTCTCCGTGCGCCCACCCAAAGTTGCTTTTTGTCAGAGATTCAGCGGCAGGCGCCTGGGAAGGGGGATCCCAGAGGAGCGCGAGGGCGGGGTGAGCTGGGGTCGGGGGCTGGCCGAGAGAGCCGGGGGTCCTGGAAGGTCGGGCAGGGGGTGCGTGTGCGGGTTCGGCCCCGCGCGCGCGGACCTGGCGTAGGAGGGGCGAGGAGCCTGCGGCAGCGCGGGTGTGTGTGGTGGGAGAGAAAATCCCTTTGTTGCCGACCGATCCGTGCTCGGGGCTGAGGCGGGGGAGGGGGCGAGGGGGCGCCCCTCCCCCACTCGCCGCCGCCGCTGCGGGCCAAGTTCACTCCCGACTGACCCGAGTGGCTCGCGGCGCTATCCTGGCGCCCTGGGAGGAGGCAGGGAAGGTTCTGGTTGCTCAAAAGGTCAGGGCCAGCCGCGTGAGTTTCCCGTCCCCCACCCCGTCACACCCGCACTCCTGCTCCGCAGATCTGTTACTAATGCAAAACTTGGGTCGTGAGTGGGGACGCCTCTGGAGGCGGCGACAGCCATGACTTGGAGTGTGCCAAGAGACAGCGCCTGGGCAGGCTGGATCACTCCTCCCACCCCCCACTCCCCCCCAGCACCCATGCCCGGCTGCAGGACCCAGTCAGGCGACCTCCTTCAGCCACACCCCAGGAAGCCTGCGACCCTCCCCCCGACCTGGGTGCATCCTTGGGGTTCCCCTCTCCCCACTGCTACACATACTGGGGAAAACATCCCAGGAGGACTTGCCCCAACGCTGCACACCCTGGACCGCTTTTTCTCATCTCCCACCTCCTCGCGGCCCCCAGTGCTAAAATAGGAACTTCTTCATCCCTCCCTTCCTTGACGCCAGTAGAGAAGTGCCTGTGTGTGACTCAGTCTGCGCTTGGAGCAGTCCCAGGAAGGGCTCCCGTGCCATCAGTTTTGGGCGTCCATGAAAGCCACACACTCTGCAGAAGGTCACCCCTCCCTGGCCCCCTCTGTGTCCCTGCCTCAGCCTTCCCTCTGCCGCAAGGAAACTATGTAGCCATTCTGGGGTTTGTTTGTTACGTAGAATGTTTAGTGGAGTCAGATGCTGCTTAATGGGTTAGATGTGGCCTGCACCAGCTATTGCCAGGCAGAACTCAAGTCCATAGTGCAGTTTAATCCTCTGGAAAACACGGTGCCAAAGATTTACAGATGAGGGGGCCAAAGTTGAAGAGGTCCGGCCACCTGCCCAGAGACACGCCGTGGATGAGAGTGGGAGCCGGGAGGCTGTGGTGACTGCGCGCGCGCGTGCGTGTCCTCCACAGAGAACCAGCCATGCCCGTGCAGTGAGAGACACCCCTTCCCCAAAGAGGTCCCCAGCCTACGGAGGACCATGGCACATGGCATGCTGGCTGGGAGCCCTGCCGTCTGCCCGGCCTTCTGAGCCGGAAAGTCCCCAAAACCCGTCCAGGTCTTCTTGGTCACTAACTGGATAAGTGCCTGATGCGGCATGGGGTGCCTAGAGAGTGAGGCCCTAGGAAGGGGCACCGTTAGTATTGGAGTGGAGTTGGGATGGTTTGGTGGCGCTGCTTCCCATTCCGTCGCTGTCACTTGACAAGCGTGCTGTGCAGACTTGAACCAATCCATCAGCGCCTCAAGGGCGGAGGCAGTGGAAAGTGGCCCGGTGCCAGGAGGAGCTGGGGTGGAGAGAAAGGAGAGGTGGCAGGAGTGGCCTGGTGCTGCCTTCCTCCCTGCGCTCACGCCAGCCTCTCACTGCCACTGCTCCTTCCTTTGCAATCTGTTTGTTGCCTGCCAAGGGAAGTCGCCTTTAAAGAAAAAAAAACAAAACAAACGTTCTCTCCTTCTCCTCATTCCATAATGGTGTCTTCATGGCAGGAATCGGCAGAACGGTGGTGGGTGCAGCTGGGGACCCGTGTGCCCCCTCGTGTTTTTTCACAGAGGGCCAAGGTGCCCTCACTCAGGGATGCCGAGGTTGGGGGGACAGCTCCTAATCTTGGTCCCTCTGACCTCTTTCTGCCAATCAGGCTCTTCTCCCCAGCGTCCAGGCCAAGCTCGGATGCTAATCATAACTCTTGGCTCCCAGACCAGATGACTGCCCAAGTCTGTCGAGGGAGACTCAAGCTCTCCTGTGCTTGGCCCTAGGGCCAGACCGAAAGCCGGAGACCACGCAGCGAGTCTGCGTTTTGCAAGCCGGGTCTCTCCCAGAACTGGGTGTTCAGCGGGCAGCCACCACAATTCCTGGTCTGTTCTTCAGAAACCAGACCCTCCTCCGTCTCCTCGGCTGACCCCTTCTCTTGGCCACCTTCCCTCTTCATCCCTATCCCACATCCTTGCCCCCTTCTCTCCACTGCTGGAAAAAAGGGTTAAAACCCAGAGCCAAGGTGTAGCTTAGCAGCTCCCACTGGAAACAGGTTGGTGCTTGTAAAGTGCTTTTCATGACTGACTTCACACATCTTGGCACTTCCAGAAGCATCACCCACCTGTGGAAGAAAAGTGGGGGGGGGGTCGTTGAGAAATAGGGGCAGATGAGCAGGCAAAGCGCCTGCTCTGTCTGTCATCTAAATCATGTCATTTGCCCCCTGCAGCGTGACCCACAGCCAAGGGTGAGGGAAGTCACTTTTGAAGAACTTTTCCTTGGAGGTTAAAAAAAAAAGAAGAAGAAGAAAGTAAGAAAGACCCCCAACTATTTCAATAGCCGCTTCTAGAAGAGGAATGGGGTGAGTGTGGCGGTGTCTCTGACCCTATCTCTGTGTCCCTTGTGCCCAAGATCCCCTTAGTTAGTTCTACATCCCAGAGAGATGGGGGGTGGGCCCGTTTCTCAGTGATGGTGGGGTGTACGCAGTATGGCCTTTGCCCAGGATGAGGGTGTTCCTGCCCAGGATTTGGGCTGTCGCTCTGGAGAAGGGCCTCACGCCAGGCAGGGCCCCCGGCTCCTTGGCCCTTTCCGCTCAGGTCCATCTTTGGCCTGGAACCTGAAGAGTTAACAGTCTTTAGCTCGTTGCAATGAAATTATGGCTGGCAGTGGCGCCGCTGTTTGTTCAACAGACCTCCAGTTTTAAACAGTTCACAAAAAGTTCATGGGGCAGCTAAAGATTATAAGTGTGTGTGTGTGTGTGTGTGTGTGGGTGTGGGTGTGTGTGTGTAGTCAGCAGGATCCAGTACTGAGCCTTGCCCCTCCTCCTCTTGTTTCTTCACGGCCAGCCCCCCGCCCCGCCCCCACTCCCGTGACACTGGACCACGCTCGGGGCCTCAACCCTCCATCTGACCCTGTGCACGTAAGAACACTTCATCCTGACACTGGGTATTATTTCTCTGTGCGGCGTTAATATTGAAAACCCCACCAGACAAGACCTGGAAGGGCGGGGAGAGGCTTTGAAAGCACCCCGTGGTCCCAGGTGTCTCTAAACTGCATTCCCCTGTCATGCTAAGTCCAGGCCGCCCTTTCTAAAGAAAAGCCCTTTCAAGGGAAGGGGGCTGCTGGCCCTTTTTGAGGGGAGGGGAGAGGGCTCAGTAGGATGATTGTGGCAGCGGCCTTTCTGTTTCCTCAGTCAGGTGCTCAGAGGTCCTTGTCCCAAGGTGACAACTAAAGGAGACATGTAAGAGGCAGCTTGTGTAAGTTTTGAAGACTGGAGCACCAGAAGATTGGGGCTTCGAGGGCACACATGCTTCGTCCCTCATCCTTTTCTTAAGGGTTTGGTGGAGTGACCCTTTGGCTTCTGGTATAATGTCCAAATTTCATCATGACACCCAGCCAGGGGGTGGCATGGTGTGGTCCTCCCGCTGCAGCCACGGCCAGGACACTTGCACCGAGGAATGTTGCTCCTCCACCTTTTAGATGAGGCTTCCCTGGACATCTTCCTTTTGGTCTTCCTTTTGTTAGAAGGGGCTGCAGGGGTTAGGGAGGGGACACTTTGTTGACGTGCCTTCTGGTCGGCCCTGCACTAGTGGTGGCCTGCCCCCACCTTGATTTGTATGTTCGAAACACGGAAGAACAGCCCGTGAGCCCCCCACAGGACCTTCCTTGATGCCCAAGTCCATCTGAGTCCACCTTTTCGGGGCACTGTGGCCAGCCACTGGAAATGCCCCAGTCTGTCTGAAGAAAGGGACGCTTCCTAAAGAAATAGCTTCTCTAGAATCCCACCAGGCCGGACACAACTGGGAGATCCCTGCCTCTCCTCCAGCTTCATCGTTGAGCTCTAACTCCGCGCCGTGTGTCTGCGGCGTGGGGCTCTTGATGAACAGACGGTGTTCTCTTCTGTATAGGGGCCGACGGGGGATGCTGGTGGACAAAAGCCTGTGTTAGGACAAAGAAATGCAGAGGGATAGCCTGGCTGGCTTTGGGATTCATAACATATCTTTGGGCTCATAACATATCTAACAAGATATAGCAATCTTTTTTGATTTTTTTGAAGTTTAAACAAATAGTGTACTCTGCATGAATTTTGTCTTTGAAATGAATCATTCTACTGTGGGATTTATGATGCTATAGTACTAGTTTACGAAGAAAGTGTAGTAGGCTTCACATATCTCCATATCTTATATTGATGGCATTTAAATTCTAATACCAAACTGTTATTGTTTCATAAACTAGGAGAAAATTGCGCTGATAACAAGCAGGAGAAGCTGGCAGAACCAATAGATTTTCTACTCTTTCTTTCTATTGTTTGTAAGCCTAGTTACCCTAGTTGACCAGTTAATGACAACACATAATGAAATTTTCCTGGCTGCTAATTAATTAGCTCTAATTTCACTAGTTTTGTTACTGGTAAGGCTTCCACTAATTCTATGTGTGAATGTCTTCTTACCCTACTCATCCTATTTTCCTCTCTGAGCTTCCTCATATGTAGAGAACCCATTTGATTGACTTAAGAGTCAGAAGAGACTTACAATCAGAGAAAAAGCAAAAAAGAATGACTATAATGACAACTAGTATAACTATTAATTAGAACTTATGTTTTGAGGATTTTCAGACAGAAGAGGGGTAGAAATGATAATAGTTTAGTTTTAGGAAAGCTGTAGTACACAAATAGAACCCCAAATCACACCACAGATAATTTTCCAGGAATTTAATATATCTGATATACACTCAATTTGTGCCCATGAATGGTGAGCAACTGGAAGTAAAGGAGAATCACATAGTTACATTTCCGGACAAATCAGGTTATCAGAATGATGCAATAATGACAGTTTACCTCAGTCACTTCTTAGGCTTTCTTATTTACTATGCTAAATGTTAAATGAGATTCCTGAGTAAAAGCATTACAATGACTTCAGCATTGTGGGACATGAAACACAGTGAGAACTCAGAGCAGGGAAGGAAATAAGTCAGGTAAGCAGGAAAAAGAATTGAAAGAGCTGAAAGATGTATTACTTGGCTGTCAGGTGTTAGGAGAGTTTATTTGTGCTTTTTCTTAATCTTCATAACGCTCTTGTCAGAATGGTAGTAACATACCCATGTTTTTAGATGAGCGACCTTTAACTGTAGGTTGCACTTGATTGTCTGCCAGGTTTTCAAGTCTGTGATGGGGACAGTAATGTCAGAAATTTCAATCCCAGTCAAATCAAGAGCTGGTAGAAACACCATTAAGGAAGTGCATAGTTTTGACCCAAATTTAACCACATTAAAATGTTGTCCTTTCTTCTCCAGGATGATAGTCTGTATTTCAAGAAGAATTCTAATTCTTGCCCCATAACAATTTCTCTGAGTTCTTTGTGCCAACTAAAGCCTTTGATTGATTTTCGTATTAGCAAAGCCCTGGAATTCTATGCAAAATGCTATGAATAGTTATCTACCTATCTAATTATTTTTAGCAAAAGGATGCAGAGCCGTTATCAGATTCTCAAAACTCAATCAGATTATCTAAGAGTTTACATTAAATGAGGTAATGAATGCCCTTTCTGGATCCAAACATTATAATATTTTTAATCCTTACCGTGGTCCCTGAAATGTCTATTATCTCTAATTATCAGTAAGGGAACTGAGGCGTCGTAAAGTCTTAAGTAAGTGAGAGGTCTGGAATTCAAATCCAGGTCAGTTTCAGTCTTGAACACCACTAATTCTATAGCCTACACTGCATTCTATACTCTTACTGTAGATAATCAATATATGTTCATTTATTTCCTCTACCCCAGTTGGGGACAAAGAACATGGGTGTGTGAAAGAAAGTACAGATCAGTTTTAATGTAAATGATATAATAATAATGCTAGTCAGCAGTTACAGAATATTGATATTGTGCTAGGAGTTGAGCATTAAGTACTTTACAGGCATTCTTTTATTTAAAATCTCATATATATAATACCTACCTTAGGAAGTAGGTAATATAAATGTGCCAAGGTGATTGAAATAACGTGGTCATGTACAGGCAATGAAACTGGGAAAGAGTTTTCTGGGCTGATGGTTGAATTTTGGCCAAGACATTAAGGGGAGAAGGGATGAGCACTGGTGGGGAGACTGAAAACTTATTCATCGTAGGGAGAAAGCACTGGTGGAAGCATTGTGCTGCTTGCTTAAGAACTGTTACCCTCATAACCCGAAAACTGAGGTTTTGCTGAAAGCTGAAGGCAGATTTCTTGCAGTGTGAAAAAGAATTTACTGATATCTCTTCATCTCTTCACGTTTGAACACGACTGTTTTGCAGATTGGTTGAAATGACTCAAGTTCTCTTTCAGATCTGGACTAAATGTCTGTATCACAGCATTAGGGCCCGTGGAGCAGCATTTGCAAGCCCATACTCCCCTCCCCCCTTTTTAGTGTCTTGCGCTCCGGAAAAGCAGACAACAGCAACAGCAACATCTTATTTCCTTTTATCTATAGTTATTATTCATCTTGTCAGGAAACCCATTTGATATATTTATGCCAAAATATAAATGAGATTTCTCCAGTTTTATTGAGATTGAATTGATATATAATATTGTATCTGTCCAAGGTGTACAATGTGATGATTGATATATATATATAGTGTGAAATGACGACCACGATAAGTTTAGTTAACCTTAATTCACA
Source organism: Mesoplodon mirus (assembly GCF_964341445.2). Classification (NCBI taxonomy): domain Eukaryota; kingdom Metazoa; phylum Chordata; class Mammalia; order Artiodactyla; family Ziphiidae; genus Mesoplodon; species Mesoplodon mirus. Next base: position 60,538 of record NW_028294896.1, on the reverse strand, counting down.
TAATTACAAATTTTATTTTTGTGATGAGAACTTTCAAGATCTACTCTCTTAGCAACTTTCGAACATAAAATACGGTATTGTTAACTGCAGTGACCAAGCTGTACATGACATCACCGTTACTCACTTATCTTATAACTAGAAGTTTTTACCTTTTGATCATCTTCACTCATTTTCCTCACCTCCAACCCCCAGCTCTGGCAACCATCATTCCATCCTTTCTATCATGAGTTCAGTATTTTAGATTTCACATATGAGATCCTAAAGTATTTATCTTTCTCTGTCTGACATTTCATGTAGATTAATGCCCCCCAAATCCACCCATGTGGTCACAAGTAGCCAGATTTCCTTCTTTATCATGGCTGAATAATAGTAGGTTGTATGCACCCCATTTTCTTCATCCATTTATCCACAAAAAAACAGTGAGGTTGTTTCCATGTCTTGGCTACTGTATTGGGTTGGCCAGAAAGTTCACACAGTTAATGAATACACTGTTCAATAAAACTTGGTGAAAATGAAAAATGTATCTTTTATTTTTACTTAAAATAAATCTTTGATAAAGCCAGCTAGGCATCCCTTTGAGTAATGACTTATATCACACTGAAATATTTTAAACATATGAACAGTAATAGCTTAAATGACAAATGTTACTAATATTGACACAATTGATCAAGGAGAATATGTTAGAATATGTTAAAATGCAGATGGACAGTGAAAGAACAAATATAACTTTTAACTAAATATTGTCTTGATATTTAGACCATTGGTTAAGAACATGATAACAGGTTTCATCCATTTCAAGAAAGCAGAATATTTGCAGATCACTTAACATTTACTAGGTATGTTAGTCTGGAAGGATATATTTCATTTACATGTGTCATTTAATTTAACCACATCCCTCTGTAATAGATAGTGTTATCCCTATTTGCAGATAGGAAACAGGCTCAGAAAGATTAAGAATGTTACCTAATTCTAGTAAGTAGCCAAACCTAAACTGATCTAATTCCGGGGCAAAGCTCCTTCTGACACATCAGTGTGGGTCTTTATCTCTTTGAGAATTGTTGAACATTAAAAACCTTCTTCCAGGTAAATGCATAAAGAAACAACATGAGCAATGATATAACAATACAAGTCTCACTAAATAATTAGTGTGTTTGGCCTTGCTTTTGCTGATAGATCTTTTGCAAAATTGCTTTTCTCTGAGATAGTGGACTTCAAATATTTTCTTTGAAGACTTTCCTAAATTATACCTATCAGAAAGCTACTTTTCTTTAAGGCTAAAGAAAAATGAAAGCTTACTTAACTACACTTAGGTGCCACGGTCATACTATGGACTCTATACCTGCCAGGATTCACGCTAAGATAGGGTGGCTCCGCAAACTGTCCATAGTACTGTGATTTCTTTCTGATACTTTGAAGTAGAAATAATTTAATAACTATTCACAAAAGAGAGAAACACTGTTTCTTGGTCCTCAGTATCATACTGCTGTAGGCTAATTCTTTCTCTCTTCTGTTGCCCCTTAGTATAGAGAGTGTGTTTTGGGGACCCTCCTTCACGATCTTCTCCATTCCAAGAGCATCTTACATAAATCCAGGACTTCTCAAGCAGCCAGTTTTGCCAGATGGTCTTAGGGTTGGTTGGACCCATATATGTATAATCCTGAACTTCTCAAGTAAGGTCCTTATAGAGCATAATGGCTAAGAGAATTGGTGCTGATACCAGACCTGAGTCCAAATACTGCCTATGCCCCTAACTAGCTGTGTAACCTTGGAGAAATAACTTAAGCCCCTTAAAGGGATTAGATTTCTCACCCGGAAAATGGTATAATAAATGCATCTACCCCATATGGTTAGTGTGTAAATTAATGTAACTTGAGATAGTGCATGTTAAGCATTAGCACAGTGCCTGTCTCTTGTTAGTCATACCTGCTTTTATTATTAATTATTCTCTTTATATTCCCAGTTTCAGCTAGGTGCCTAACATATAATAGTTGTTCAGCAAATATTTACTGGATTGAACTAGCTCTGAAATTTAAGCATTGGGTCAACAGCAAAGTAGTCACCCCACCATCATTTCTCCCACAGAAAGGGAGAATAGATGGAAGCCAGCCATCATACTTTCTTTTCTTATTCTAAACTTCCCATCCAGGCCCAGCAATAAAATAATCTTCCTGAACCCCAACAATTTCGAGAATTTTTCAAATCACACTATTTGAAAATAGTTGGGTTTCCCTAATCTAATATGTCCCCAGACCCCAAGGTCACCAAGCTTATATTAATGAAGTCTAGTTAAGATAAATGATTACAGTTAGTAAACCAACTGCTTATGAGCTCATTGGGCTTTTTAAAATTTACTATCTGCACTTCATAGAGACACAAGTAGTTTGCTTTTGTAGGACACTCCACAGTCAAAGTAGTCTTTTAAAAAGCACAAATCAGATGCTATTATCGCACTGCTTCTAATGTCTAAAGGCTGTCTATTGTAAAGAGATGAAAATTTCAACTACTTAGCCAGGTTCACAGGGACCATGTGCTCTGGTCACTTACTACATGTTTCCCTGACCTTCATGGGGTTCGAGGCACAGTTGTCTTTTTCAGTCCCTCAGATGCAACAAGCTCTAGTTCTTGCTCTCCCAGCTTTAGATTGGCTAATCCTTCTACCCAGACCAATTTCCCTCTGATCACTAAGGTCTCGGTTCAAACGCCACCACTACTATCTTGACCAAAGAGACCTGCCTCCTCACTGCCTCTCCATCCCACTGTCCAGTCGTATTTCTGTCGCTGTACAAAATGTATTTACATGTTGACTCTGTCTTCCTCCACCACTGGACACTTGCTTAAGAGCAAGGACTTTGTAATTTTTTGCTCACCACTGAATCTTCCAAGGCTTGCAGCAGACACTGGCACATAGAAGGTGTGTAGGAAACGTGCGTCTAATAAATTAATAAATATGTGAATGGAAGAAAACTGTAAAACACTAACACAAGAATATTCTTCTTTCAAAAGAATAATGAAAAATAATTTCATTCAATAAGAGTCAATCTTAGTTACTGATACATGACTTAGTAGTTCCCATTCAATTAAAAATGTTCCATTTTTTTCCTGATACTTCACAAGTCATTAATTAAATGTTGCTCGCTTTTAAGGCCAATCTGTGAGACATTATTTAACTTGTCTACTCTAAAGTTCCGGCATTAACTCAGGCGGGGCTTCACCAAGTACTGATCATGTGACCTTGGCCTCTCATTGCCTCAGTTTTCTCATTTGTAACGTGGGTATAATAATAGGCTTATTTCATAGGCTTATGAGGAGGAAAACCTCATATATATATGTGTGTGTGTGTATATATATATGTATTTAAACAGTGTCTTAGAATAGTGTCTGGCACATGGTAAGCTTTATAGAGTATTGACTGCTGCTCCTAGTACTGTTATTTTGAGAACTAACTGTTGAGAATAATCCTTCATATACTGGTTTATTCCACTGAAGATAAAGGAAACTAATAGAATATTAGAAATGAGATTAAACACAGAAAGCCAGTAAAATACACCAAGACAGAAGATGATGAGAGTGTAAAAGCATAGAAGAAAAAAAACGGTTTTTGTTTTTCTTTTTCTTTTTCTTTTTTAAAGAAGGAAAGAGCCTAGAATTAGGACAAAAACTATTCATTGGCTATACTGACATGGAGGTCGCTGGTGACCGTCATAAGTAAAATTTCAGGACAGTGGGCAAAGAGCTTACGGTGAGAGAAGTCAGATGGATGTAAATTATAGAGTAAATGGGACGTGAGGACATGGAAACAGTATATGAAGATAACAATTTTGAAAAGTTCAGACATGAATTGGCTAAAGAAGATATGCAGGGATTAGGGGAGGAGGGAGGCTTTCATGTTACACGTATAGTTTTTAACATTTTAAGTTGGAGTTACTAGTCTAGAATGAGGTTGAATTTTGGCAAGAATCATTCCTAAGGAGTAGCTGGGTTGTAGAAAACGCAGTGCTGTGAAGTACTTGAGAAGATGAGGGAAAACGAAATGCTGTCTGTAGTGCACATGGCCTTTTAACTTTCACTCCTGTAGTAAAAGGGAATACAAAGAGCAACGCAAATGCTAATGAATTAATGGATTTGGCAGTGGACTATTTACTGACTTCTGAGTTCTTAATGAGCTATGAAGCACCTCACCAGCTCAGAGTGAAGGAAGTAGAGAGGATGGAGGGACATTTGAGGAGGGCAGGTAAAGCTTCTCAAAAAATAGTCCTTAAGGAGAATTAGAAAGAACGTACTGTAAGTCACAGCAATATTTCCAGTCTTGAAAATCCATTTGAAGCTGGTGATTATTAATTTATTGGAATACCAATTTGCCCTGCCACATGATTTTTCTCCAGCTACCTGGATATAAGTTACACAGAGTCAGAAAAGAGTGAGAGATAACAATCGAGGGAAAATACAATTAGTATTTTTTTTTACCTTTTTCCACTTCCCCGCTCCAACTCTGGGGAGCCTTCACAGACATGACTGCCCTCCCAGCCTCCAGCAGCACTCTGTTATCAAAGAATTCAAAGAAATGGAACATAGGTTTCCAACTTACTAATTTAGCAAAATCAAAAATTATATATAATGTCTTCTGTTGGCAAAGATTTTTGCAATATAATTTGGTTCCATCTTTAGACAAGTAATTTGGCAATGTCTAGCAAGATAAAAATGTTAATAGGTTTTTACACATTAATTCTAATTCTGGAAGCTTATGGCAACAAATAATTTATAATCCCCAAAATTATTATATAAAGATGCTCATTGTCATGTCATTTGTAATAACAAAAAATTGGAAACACCTTTAATTGTTAACAATAGGAAAATAGTTAAGGAAATTATATCCACTTAGTAGAAAGCTACACAGTTACTATATTATAATTACAGGATGATGGAGCAAAATAGAATAATGCTTAATAAAGAAAGAATGAAGAAAGCTGACCTAAAATTGTGTCTTCCTTATGACAGTAATTATGTAAACATATAAATATTTATTAAAACTTAAAACCAAAATAAGGTTTTAAAAGCTCTGTACCAGTAATGGGGATTTTATGTTTGTTTCAAAATATTTTTTAACATAACTCTTATAATTTTGTTTTTTCTACTCCTTTTCTTAAGAATTTCTTATTATTACCTCATTTTTCATTTCATAGTTTCAAATAAAGTCAGCAATTTTATCATCAGGGGAGATTAGACTCATTTGACAGTTCATAATTCCAAGTTATTTTGTATAAAAAGACCATATACACTTGTAGGTACTTTCAAAAAATAAGATTTTTAGAATTTTTTTTTTTTTTTTGCTTAGTCTTTCCTAGTATGGAGATTAAGCAAACTACCTAAAATTGCCAGCCATTCTTTTTTCGTTTTTCTCATTTTATTCACAGAAATGATAACAAATGAGTCTGCAGTTGCCTCTGCCAATTTCTTAAATCCTCTATTATCCACATTATAAAATCATACTAATATGAATGATTCCAGTATTTTCAGAGCTCTTTAGTTATTATACTTTAGCATTCTGTATGAAGTATCTTATGTAAGTGTAAAATTTAGACTCAACTTCTGGAAGCTTTTGATTTCTTGGTTCAAAAGTGAGAGATCCTTAGTTCAGCCATATGATTAACAATTACTTGTATAGTAGGAATCTCCTAAATTATTGTTTTATGGATACCTGGCAGTTTTCTTGCCATTTCTCAGAAGTTCTCTATTAAACACATTCTCTCTCTCTCTCTCTCTCTCTCGCTCGCTCGCTCGCTCGCTCGCTCTCTCTCTCTCTCTCATACACACACACACACACACACATTGTGATTAAAAGCACAGACTTTGGCATTATGAAGTCTAAGGTTCAATTTCCAGTTCTGTAGTTTCTGGGCCACCTCACTTTAGGCAAGTAACCTAATATCTCTTAACCTTGTTATTTTCATCTGTAAAATGGAGATTACAATTATATCAGACAATCCTCAAAACATCCGTAATGATTTTAGAGTTTCCGAGTCAGGTACAAGCAGGCACTCAGTAAATGGACAGTGCTTTTATTACTTTATTATTATTTAGGTCTTGATTTTCCTTGAGTCTGTGAGTCCCCATAATGAAATGTAATTTCCAGTAGATTGAGTAAAACCTGTGTTCACCAAAAATTGTAACTGAGTTCATTACTTTCTGTGAAACCCAGATTAGTTTTCTGCCTTTTTTTCTGTGCTGTATGTAGGTGTTCAATAGATTTATTTAATAAATGAGTGAATGCATGCGTGCGTAGATGAATTTTTAAATGTTTCTTTTTGAGAAGGTAGAACAGATGTGACACAGTTGAACAGGTAAGAAAATAGTCCATGGAAAAAATAGCAAAGTCACGTATGTGCCCAGGGCCAGCCTAAGGAGAATTACTTTTTTTTTTTAAGGGGAAATGTGTTGAATAGCTTATTTTAATTATTTTTAAAAGTTAAGTACAGGGACTTCCCTGGCGGTCCAGTGGTTAAGACTTCGCCTTCCAATGCAGTGGGTGTGGGTTCAATCTCTAGTCGGGGAGCTATGGTCCCACATGCCTCACAGCCAAAAAACCAAAACAAAACAGAAGCAGTATTGTAACAAATTCAACAAAGACTTTAAAAAGTGGTCCACATCAAAGAAAAAAGTTAAGTACAAAAATTTGCTGATGATTAACATATTTAGCACCAATAAAATAATGTGAGATTAGCTGTACTAAAACAGAATGTTGAGCTACATTCACATTAAGTGACATTATATAGTCTAAATTTGTGGAAAACTTCTGAAATGGCTGATAAAAAGGAAGATGGTGAGTGATCTTTGAGCAGAAAAAGACAGAAAGAGAAATGGCCTTTTCTACATCCTATTGTGCCTCTAAGTAAAATGCTTGGTAATCTAGCTACGAAGCTATATGTCATTTGGCTTTAGGCACCTACTGTGATTTACCTTGTGAAGATCAGATTTTGCCATGGATAGGATCTGTAAATGTATCACACATTCCAGTACCATTGGCAACCACAGCTACCAAACACTCCAATTTAAATTGATGAACCTAATATCAGATGATAGTATCATTTCCTTGTGGGTGTTTTGGGAAAAGGTGGGTAGGAAATGTATAAGAGTGAATACTTTATTAACTGAAAAAACAATTCATCATTTTGAAAACATAAAATACATTAAAGTTGTTATAGCATCAGGCATTAATATTTCACTGTACTTTACTCATTGCCTACAATCAACATTTTCTGCCCTTTGAAAGAGAATCATGCTTGTGGTATGCATTAATCATATAAAAGATTAAACACTGAAAAGAAATTCAGCCTTTAAAGACAACTTGCTTTGATTTATTCAGTGGGTTCTTCTAAAAAGTTAATACCAAGAATTATTGCTTGTTGAATTGGAGTTACAAATTCTTTCAGAGTTACTTAGTATTTTCTGTAATATCAGTATCAAGGAAGGTAAAGCAAATTTACATATTTATTAGGAAATACAGGCACATAATCATAAAACAAGAAAACACAGCCGTTTTTATAGACTTTACTTTTTAGAAGTGTTTTAATTTTACAGAAAAATTGAGAAGATAGTGTAAAGTGTTTCCATATACACTAGACCCATTTCCCTCTATGATGATCCACTTACATTAGTATGTTACGTTGTTACAATCAATTAACAAATATTGATACATTATCATTTACTAGAGCCCATACATTAGTCCAGTTCCTTAGTTTTTACCTAATGTCCTTTTTCTATTCCAGGATTTCATCCAAAGCATCACATTACATTTAGTTGCCGTGTTTCCTTAGGCTCCTCTTGGGTTTGATAGCTTCTCAGATTTTCCTTGGATGACCTTGACAATTTTGAGTACTTAGGTTTTTGTAGGATGCCTACTACTAGAATTTGTTTGATGCATTTTTCATGATAATATTGGGATTATGTGTTTTGGGGAGGAAGACCACAGAGTAGAAGGGTTATTTTGTCAGATCACATCAAGTGTACAAAGTATCAATATGCATTATGAATGCTGAGGTGGACCTTGATCACCAGACTGAGGTAGTGTTTTTCAGGTTTCTCCATAGTAAGATTACTGTTTTCCCTTTTTCATACTGTACTTTTTTGGAAGGAAGTCAATATGCTCAGCCCACAACTAAGGAATAGGGAGTTATGCTTAAGATGGAGTACTACATAAACTATTTGGAATTCCTTTGCACTGGAGATTTATCTATTCTCCTGCGTTTATGTATCCAATTATTTATTTATATCAGAAGAACTCATGGATTTTTATTTTATACTTTGGGTTATAATCGAATTCTACTTTAGTTACTTTGTTCCTCAAATTGCTCTAGTCCTGACCCTTGTGAACTCTTTTCAGTTGGCTCCTGTGCCACTCTGAGGTATCCCCATCCTATATATTTTTTTGGAACTTCCTTGCTTTCTGACACTATAAGATGGTCTTGCATATAAATCTTGTATATTTACTGCCCCAGTCCTAGAATCAGCTATTTCTTCAAGGATAACTAGGTCTTTTTAGTGGAGAACAGTATTAGACAGCAGGATCTGGGTGTGGGGTGCGCTAATTGCTGCTCAGATGTCATTGCTTCTAGATCTTCTCAGCTGACAGAGCAAAGAGATATGTGTGTACATTACCCATGTATATGCACATATCTGTAAGTATCTCTCTACATGACCATGTGTATTAAGGTAATATGAAGCAATATTAAGCTAAACATGAATGTATATTGATGTTTCCAACTTTAATCTGTTACCACATAGATCATCTTAGCCTCATCTCTTGCTTATCTTTAAATTTCAACTCCAGCAAAACACTTGGCTTTTAGAAGTATGAAAATCAAATTGTAGCAACTTTGGGAAGCCACATCATCTAGCAAAATAATTCTTAAAGTGCAAGGTGTATATCATCAAATTTTAATTTACAGTCAGCAGTACTTTTTAACATCAAAAGGCCTCCAGACCTCTGCTTCCAAGAAGATGAAGTAGCCCATTTCTCCCAGGTTCTCCCACTTAAAACTAAAACCCTGAACATAACAACAAACAAACATAGGAAGACGCTGAAAGGTGGAAATGAGAAGGCAGACTTAACTAAGGACTTTGGGACTTGAGGAATGACATGGTGATGAGTCCCCTGTGTTTCCTGTTGCTTCCCATACATCCTGGAGAGGGTATTACAGGACCCCCAATCAATAACCACCAACAGAACAACAGACAAAAAAGCTTCAAAAAAACCCCTACAAAACCCTGTTCCCCCTAGCCAAAGTATGAGGAAAGGGGTTGCTAAAGACAGAAGACCATTTGGGCAATAATATACACACCACTCGAGCCAAGTGCCAGTGGAATATACACACTACTCGAGCCAAGTGCCAGTGGAATATTGCACCCATCCCCTATGTCCTGTTGTTTCAGTTGGGCCAAGGTAGGATTTGATCTTCTACACCACCCCACTCCTGCCCTCCAGAAGAGCCAGCGCTCTGATTCCCCACCAGGGTTGTTTCAGTGTGGTCCAGTGGTGAGCTGAGCCTCCAACCCTTTCCATGAGCAAACAGACTTTAAAAGGTGGTGCCTGACAGGCTAGTTAACACTGGGCTGCCCTCACACAGTCGTGGGGTCCACTGGTGGGACTTAGCCTCCATCTCTCCCTGACATCAATAAGAATAGGGTGTTACAGATTGGAGGGAGTAGGCACCCCACTAACCCCCAACACATGATGTCAGTGAGACCCACTGGGGTGCTGAATCCCCATAACCATCCTGAGGCAGTAAGACAGAACGAGACGGCACAAGCAGGGCTAGTTGGCACTTCTCTTCCTCTTACCCTGGTGTCAGTGGGGCCAGCAGGTAGCTGACCGTCTACCCACACCCGGCATCAACAAGAAGGAATGAAGCGGGAGGAAGGACAGCAAACACTTCACTTCTCCCCTCCCCTGGTGTCAAGAAATCTACTGGGGAGATGAACTTCCACTCCTACTAAAAGGCAACACAATGATATTAATGTTCCCACTTTTGGGGGGAAGGTGTCAGAAGGGCCATAGGCTAGCTGAACTTCTACTTGATCTGTCTGCAGTGAGACAATGTAAGTGCCCACTTTTGCTGGGGTATTGTCAGTAGGGCCCAATGGAAATCTGTACATCACTCCCCAGTCCTCATACTACGCCTCAAATAGGATGACTTCCTTCTAAAAAGTAATAATAAAATTAAATGGGATACAGAGTCATATAATAACTCACAATGTTTAGAATACAATTGAAAAATACTCATGACACCAAGAACCAGGAAATCACAGAATAAATGAGAAAAGACAATAAACATACACCAACACTGAGATAAAACATCTATTGATATGATCAGACAAAGATTTTAAATAAGCTGTCACTTAAATGCTTCAGTTAGCAATTATGCGTTCCTTGACAGAAATGGGAAAAATAGAAAATGTAAACAAAAAACTAGAAGTTATAACAATAAAAACAAATGAGAACAGTAGAACTGAAAAATACAACAATGAAAAGTCTTTGCTCAAGAGTAGAGTGGAGATTTCAAAGCATAGAATCATGAACTTAGAAGAGATCAGTACAATGTACCATATGTACAGAGAAAAATAGACTGAGGGGTAGAGATGGGAGAAAGAACAGGATCTCAAGAACGTGTAAACAGTAACAAAAGCACTAACATTAATATCATCAAAGTTCCAGAATGAAAAAAGAGAGCAAGTAGGACTGACAAAGTATTCAAAGAAATCACGACTAAAAAGTTCCCAGTTTTTTAGAAGACATAAACACAAATTCAAGAATCTGAACAAACCCAAAGAGGAAAAACGCAAAGATATCCTTGCCAAGACACATCATAATTAAACTTCTGAAAAGTAGAGACAAAAAAATTCTCGCAAGTGGACAGGCAAAAACTGCATCACTTATTGAGAAACACCAATTCCAATGACAGCATATTTCTTGTCTAAAACTCTGGAGTCAGAAGCATTGACATAACATTTTTCAAGTGCTAAGAGAAAAGAACGCTCAGCCACAAATTCACACTTTTTATCTCCACTTTCTTGTTTGACTTACATTAATGGAGTACTAACTCATCTTTCTATATCCGGGACTGCCGTCACCCTTCTCCAAAAATCTAGTCACAGTATTTCCAGAGTGATCGTTCTGAAAATGAAACAAATGTTTCTTATAAAAATACCTGATTGTGTTATGAAACTTGTCTCTCTTCTAAGTTACCAGTTAAAATCCTTCAGTGGATTCCCATCTTTCTTGGAGTAAAATCTCACATCCAAACTCTCTTTGTCCTTTTGGGCTGCTGTAAGATTATATTGCAGGTTGGGTGGCTCATAAACAACAGGCATTTTTTTCTCACAGTTCTGGAGGCTGCAAGTGCAAGAATAGGGTGCCAGTATGGTCAGATGAGGGCCCTCTTTTGAGTTCCAGACTTCTCATTGCAACCTCACATGGCAGAAGAGCTTCAGGAGCTCTGCGAGTCTCTTTTGTAAGAGCACTAATACCGTAATCATTTCCCAAAGGCCCCACCTACTAATACTATCACCTCCGGAAATTAAGATTTCAACGTATAAATTTGGAGGGGAACACAAAGATTAGACCATAGCACTTACTATACATACATGGACCATTCAAGGTCTGGCTTCTAGCACCCTCTCCATTGTCTTCTTTTCTTACACTGCAGTGAGCATTTCTTTTTTTTTTTTTTTTTTGCGGTACGCAGGTCTCTCCCTGTTGTGGCCTCTCCCGTTGCGGAGCACAGGCTCCGGATGCGCAGGCTCAGCAGCCATGGCTCACAGGCCCAGCCGCTCTGTGGCATGTGGGATCTTCCCAGACCGGGGCACGAACCCGTGTCCCCTGCATCGGCAGGTGGACTCTCAACCACTGCACCACCAGGGAAGCCCCAGTGAGCATTTCTTATACTGATTATGAATGGAACTCCTTTCTGGACTGATCCTTAACCATTCATTTTCTGGCAAACATGAATTTATCTTCTCTTTTCCTCAAAAATTCACCCTTCCTTCATGTTACATATCCATTTCAATTGCCTTCTACAGGAAGCCCTACTGATATCCCCCATATACTACTCTCCACAGCATGCATTAAGGTCTTACCGTGTCTTCCTATAGCATTCTGTAATAATTTTTACGGTAACTATGGATTTTCTTGTTTGAGTGTCACAATACATTGAATTCTAGGTGGCACGATAATGATTTTAGTAACAATAACACTGGTGCCTAGTTTAACCCATGGCATACTTTAGGTGTTCAATAAATGTTTATTGAATGAGTGAATGAATGAATGAATGAATGGTCAATTTGAAATCTTAATCATGTTACTTTTCAAAAATCTGTTAAAAGATACCCACAGTTTTCCAGAAGATTAGGGACTTAGGATCTTCAACTTGATTTAATAGAAGAATTTTTACTCATACATCATGTTTAAATACCGCAAAGTAAAACCATTAACCCAGGAATTTAAGGTTATCCATTTGGACTTGCAAGCCAATAATTAATATATTCTGCCCCAACTGTATTAGATGGTTTCATTGATCCACTCATATCTCCCCAGCACTCATCATTCCAGTATATGCTGATAGAATCATGCTACCACCTGCAATTATCCACCTTAGGGCAGGCCAGAAGTGTACAGGACTTAATGTATCTGGGTGTAGCTTTCAACCAAGGACAGAGGGGACTGGAAGATAAATACTTCAAGTTTCTCACCGATTCTTGGGATAACTCTGAGACATGTTCTGTAGAGTTTCACAGAACTCCCCTGAAGTACTGGCAGCAGTTCCCTACAGGAGTAATTTATTCAGCAATGCACCTCTTTTGGCTTCCTTCCATGCCTCCATTCTCAATTCCCGCTCCACTTCTGAGTTTTCTGGAAGCACCTCCCAGATGAACAGTTTGCATTCAAATTATTGCCTCAGGTTCTGCTTCTAGGGGAATTCAATTTATAGCCTCCTACCAATCCGGTGCTCCTTACAGAGCCATCACTGGTACAAGTACCAAGGCATGGCACATTTGTATCACTCCTCCTAAATCCTAATATTTTTAAACAGATAGGAAAGAGCATGACCTTGAAGAGAAAAATAATTTATATGAGAATAGCCAATGGATAAAGGGAAGGAGAGACAGTGCCATTTGTTTTCCATTAATGATAGTGTGAAATTTATGGGCAGATGGTCTAACAGGTGTGACTATAATTTGAGGAGCCTGCTCCCTTGGTTACAGAAGACTGCTATTGTTATTATTATGGAGGCACAACCTCATGACTTTATTGCTTCACTTGATGTAGCCTTTTCCTTTACCCTTAAATCTTTCTACATCACTGAATTGCAGCCAATAGCTTTATTTTCTCCCTATGGCTCCATCACAAAAAAGACACACATGTGCACACACACACACACACACACACAGAGTTTTGTGTATGCCAGTGCTTGAAAAGACAAGCTCATGGTGCATGTATGCAATGGATATTGTACATTACAGGTCTCTGTGAAATAGTCTTCTGCAGGTTCCTATGTTTATTTTATGAATAATTAACTTTAGTAAAGTTAATTTCCTGAAGATCTTGATAAAGACTGAAGAAAGGAAGTAAATTTTAAAGAAAAAGACTTAGAAACTTGCCCTTTTTGCCCTCTCTTTGTATCTTAATGAACAAAGGATAACTGGGCCTTTTTTGAAGTCTTTGCTTGAGTTGAAGACACAAAATGCAACCTGTACTCTTATAATATGTTTAGTTCATGAGTACACAAACTTAGAAACCGTGAATTTCCCTGAAGTTATTATACCATTTAGAAGATGTTTGCTTGGACGTTTACTTAAAACCAAACAATTGAGGTCTATATGTCCAAATAATTTCCTTTCTCTCTTGCTGTTTCCATTTCAGTTTCCTGAGTTTCTGGGAAGGCCTTGTTTCCCCAAAGGAACGATTTCTGGTAGAAGTCTGAAGGTCTGACCCAAGAAAAATAATCCAGTATAGCCAATGAATTGAGGACAAGAAGGTTTCCAATCAGGTAGGAACACTTAATCTCATACATTACAATCACCTTAAGTAAGGTGTGCTGATAGCTGGATATGATTTAACTTCTTGGAAAAAGATGCATATATAACCTACCTCACAAGGAAGTTGGTCTCAATTCCCTTAGAGGTTGTGGTGTTTATCAGAGAGTGCCTTGGGGGAAGACGAATACAATAACAGTATGATGCTTTTTTTTTTTTCATTTTTAGCTCATTGTTGCCACGTACACTTGGTGATCTTGGTGCCTGTGGTTTAATCCCAGGAGGTTAGACATGTGGAACAGCACATTAACCCTTTTTAGTATTTTCTCCCAAGACAAATCATTTTTATAGGTTGTCTCCATGGTCTTCTAGTTGCTTATCAAAATTAAGCATCAAGTCTTCTAAGTGAGCAAAGCCCCAGTCAGTGTGAGGAAATCAGCTTAGTTCTTATTGGGGCACATCTTCTTGGTCTTGGCACAAAGTGAGTTCACATAGGGAGTTAGAAGGAGGAGAATGGGGCATGCAAAAGGGGAGTTCTCTGTTCTCATTTACCTATGCATGTTGAAACTCCACTAACAGTTTTATTTTCATTAGCAATTTGTGATAAAAACTTAGGGTAAAGGGAATAATGAAGCTGTCCCATTATATGGCAGGACAAAAGATAGTAGTGACATCAAAATCAGGGCCTATCCATCTCATTTGCAGTTATCTACTCAGTGTTCAGCATGGCATTTGACCCCTCATCAGTATTCAATAAGAAGATGCGTGTTGAATGACTTAGGGATGAATTAATGAATGAAGAAAGTTAATATGGTAGAAAATGTGTTTTATCCTTGTATTTTCGTGTGTTGACTTCTATATTCCAAGACCCAGAACTGTAAGTGACACATAGAATATAATCAATAAAATTTTGTTGAAAGAATGAATGAGTCCCCACAATTCTAAGAATAATTTTAAGACCAACACAGACCCCATATCTGCCAAGGTCTATGACAGAAGTATCCAGAGATGAAAGCCTGGATCTCAGCTAGTGGTAGAGCTGACAGAATTTATCTAGTTTTAATAATTTACATCTCATCCCATTACATCTAGGCATAGTACCTACGTGAGCCATACAATTAAATGTTGACTGAAAAAAAAATGCACAACCGGAAAGTTGAGAATTATGTTTTATTTGGAGGACATACTTAGGACTTAAATCAGGAGACAGCCTCTCAGATAGCTCTGAGGGACCCTTCTGAAAAGGTAAGGGAGGGCACAGGATATTTAGGGGTTGTTGCAAAAAAAAACCCAGGTAGTTGGAACATCAAAAGATTACTGTTAATTAAAGAAACTAAGTTAAGTTAATAAATTTAGCACTTTCCTATATATGGTGAGATGCAGGAATCTGGTCTCATGGAAATCTTTCCCTTGATATGCACTTTAATTATCTAGGGCCAGTATCCTGTTTTCTCCATCCTGAATCCCCTCAGGGTGCTGATGGCTTGATGGCTGTAACATCCTTTGTTACTGATACCGCAGGCTACATTCTTTGTCCACGTAAATGACTTGAATATGGATAGTAAATCTGTGGATTTGCAAAACGTAATTCTTGGAGCATTTTTAGAAAGGCAAAGTTAAGGGCAATTTCAGAATCACTAGCAGCTAAAATTGCTGTTTATACTTTTCCACCGGTAGGTAGTAATCTGCTGTTGCTATCTTCAGTATTCCCAAGGGATAACAAAAGCCATTTAATTCAAGAAAGAAATGTAAAATTTAGCACAATGCAACTTCCACAAAACCAAACACACAAACACACACCCAACTCTCGCAGATATGAAGTAATAATCTAAAATAGAATCCTGGAACTAATTGCAAAAAAAGAGCAAATGTACTCATATTGGATAATTTTATTCTTTTATTAATGTTTGATATATATACATATATGTATTTATTAATAAAATTCAGAGTTGCTATATGGAGAAATAGCTCTGTACCAATATTGTCTTTGTATGTGTTTATCAATAATGTATGAGATTGCCTCCTATGCTCCTTTTCCTTTATTCTCTTGCAGGCAGTAGATGTAGTTATCGGTTGTTTTTAAAATTTCTAGGCAGCCAAAGGACTAGTATCACTTAAATAAAGAAGGCAAATTGTCCCAAAGTAGGAACAGTTTTCCTTCATTATGGAACATAAAGTCCTCATATGAAGGGGGAAGAATTTCATAGCTAAAAGCTTTCAACTACAGAAGATTTATGAGTAACTATGTATGTTGTTTCAAAGTGGACTCTCTATAATTAATGTCTAAGGGTTATCTTTGGTATACAATGGATTTTGATTTTTAAAATATTATTAGATAATATACAAAAGAATATATTTAATTGTATGTAAGTTATGATAAATAATAAAAACTCCTGAAACACACCACCGAAACTAAGAACTAGAATCAAAACTGCTGAGTCTTCTCTCTGTTCTCTACCCTGATCCCACCTTCCTGCTTTCACCCAAGAAATCACTCTGATCTTGGCTTTATGTTCAACATCCACATAATTTTTATCTGATTTTGCTTATTATTGAGATTTATAAAATTGATATCATACTTTAGTCTTCTGTGCTTGCTTTTTTTACTCAACATTATATTTCTAAGGTTCACCCACTTTACTTTAACTAGTGTTCATTCATTTGTACTACTGTATAATATTTTATTGTATAAATACAAGAAAATGTCTTTATTATTCTATTAATGATATTTGGGTTGTTTTGGGCCTATTACGGACAGTACTTCCATGAACATTTATTTTAATGTTTCCTGGTAGACATGTGCAAGATTTAACATAAGTAAAAGAGTAGACATACTAAGAGTAGAATTGCTGAGTTGTAGGGAATTCAAATATTCAACTTTAAAAAATAACGTCAAAATGTTTTCCAAAGTTATGGAATCAATTTTCATCCCTTTTGCTCTATAGCTTCACCAGTTAGAATGGCCATTCTAGTCTTTTGTTCCTTGTATTAGTCTGCTCAGGTTGTCCTAGCAAAATACCTCAGATTCAGTGGGTTAAAAAACGAGATTTATCTTCTCACAGTTCTGGAGGCTGGAAGTCCAGGATCAAGATGTTGGCAGTTTTGGGTCCTCCTGAGGCCTCTTTCCTTGACTTGCAGGTGACCACTGCTTTCTTGCTATGTCCTCACATGGCCTTTTCTCTGTGTGTATACATCCCTCGTATCTCTTCCTCTTCTTACAAGGACACCAGTCATATCAGTTAGGGCCCCACCATTATGACCTCATTTAACCATAATTATGTTTTTAAAGTCCCTGTCTCCAAACAGCCACATTGGGAGATGGGGCATCAACATACGAATTTTAGGGAACACAATTCAGTCCATAACAATTTTAATTTGTATTTCCCTAATTACTGATAGGTTGAGAATCCTTTCATTTGTTTAATAGTTGCCTATGTTTCCTATTCTATGAAAGTCCAGAGAATATCTTTTGTCCATTTTTCTACTGTTTATCTTTTTCTTACTTATTTCTATTGTTTTTTAAATACAAGCAAATAATCCTTGGTCAGCTATATATGACACAAATAAGTTACTTCATGCCTTCTCACTTTTTCAATGTTGTCTTGTGATAAATAGCGGCTCTCAATTTTAATGAAATCAAATTTATCTTTTAGCTTAGTGTCTTTTTGTTCTACTTAAAATGTCCTTCCCTAGTTTAATGCTACCCAGATATAGTATATTTTCTTCTGAAAGTTCTAGTGTATCTTTGTTTTATATTCAAGCCATTAATTCACTTACAATCGACTTGTCTGTATTATCCAATTTCTTTGTTTTCTTATGAATAATTAAGTTTTCCAGGACCATTTTGGAATGAATGGATTTTTTAGGTGTGTCTGAGCTGTTCTTGACCATTCACATAAATTTCAGAATTGGCAATCCTGTAAAACCTCTATTAAGTATTTTTATTGTAATTGTATTGACTATATAAATTAAGTTGGGGAAAATTTACATCATTATGATGAGTCTTTTCTCTCCATAAACAAGATGTACCTCTCCATTTATTTAAGACTTCTTTAATATCTTTCAATAAGGTTTTATTTTCTCCATAAATGTCTTGCACATTTTTATTTAGATTTATTCCTAGGTAGTTTTTTTTTTCCATTTTAAATAATTTTTAAGCTCTCTCTTTGTTCCTGGATTATAGAAATCCAATAGACTTTTGCATCTTGAGCTTATATCTAGCCATCTTGCTAATATTGTTTTTTAGTAAGAGAGAGGATTTTCTTAGCAAAGAGGAATAAATGTAAAATTAAATAAAAATGTTATGGGTCAGCTCTGGTCAATAGAACTTTCCATGATAATGGAAATGTTCTTAGTGCTGTCAAAAACTATAGCCATTAGTCACATATGTTTTTAAATTTTTAAATGTAAGTTCAATAAAATTAAAATTTAAGTTCCTAAGTCAAACTTGCCCACATTTCAAGTATTTAATAGCCACTTGTGACTAATGGACACTATACTGGACATTGTATCTCTAGACTATTAGACTGTGAAGCCATGGTGTCCCGGGATTTTATCTTTGTCAATGGCATAGTGAGATCTTTCATGTGACAGTTATTCTGTTATTAAAAAGAGAAGTTATTTAACCTAGTCATCCCTAACTTTTTGAAATAATCCAACATAGCTTTCACCATCCATGAATTTCTTGAATCATATTTATGTTTCTAAGCTATTTCTTGTGTCAAGTGTTCACTTTGTAGCAAGTTCATTGTCCTAAAATGGCACAAGAGGTTCCCTTATTCCTGATAAGCTGTGATTGGATGAAGAAGACCTTGTTACCCTGCCTATCTGGTTTTTATTATAATCAGATGTTAATCTGTATCAGTCTCCATATTCAAAATTCACCATCAAAATTATATGTTATTCACATGATGGTTGTCTTTATTTCATTTAGCTAGTATCATGACCTTATAAATGCAGTTTTGGTCATTTTCTCCTAAAATATCATATTTATCCATGTGGAAATACATCTCCTACTTCTTTGCCCCCTTTAAACTCTTCCTGTAATTTAATCCTCATGAGCTTTATTTCCCCTAATTTTAATTACTTAATATTTTGTAAATCATTTAAGAGATCACTGGTATGCTCTTTTTTTCAATCATCTATACATTTAAACAGTGTGTTGCAATAAGAAATAGTACTGGTAATCAGAAGACTAGAGTCCTAGTTTTACCCATAAAAATGAACTATATGTGCATTTAAATAAGGCTTGTATAAGTTTTATTCTGATTCTAAAATTGTTATGATTATTTAGAAAATTATGTTTGAAATATGACATTATTCAAAACCAATAGAGGTTTGAAATCTATTAAAAATCTACAAAGAACTCAACTATTTCACCTTTTTCCCTGATTTGATATTCAACTGTAATCCTTCATCTTTCACTTACAGCATGCTGTAGCTGCTGTTGACACAAAGACAAAATATAATGTCTAAATATTGTGTACTTGTTTTTTAAATGAAGACTTTTGTTTAAAATTGTCTTTTACATAAATTCTTGATTCCCTTTTCACAACTTTTCCATTCCCCATGCTACTGCAATCAATCACTCATGGTAGAAAATTATTCTCTTTTCTGTTTGCTAAAGCTCTTTTTAAAATACCAAGTTTCAAATGATCATCAATTCAAGAAACTTTGGAAAATGAACTTCATAATTTCCAGAATGAATATTTTGTTTCACTGGCTACCAGGACACCATCCTCTCCTAGATTTCTCCCCTCCTCACTCAGCATTCCTTGGAAGTCTCCCTTGGTGATGCCTCCCATCCCTCAAAGTCTGTTAGAATGCCCTAAGGCTCATTCCTGGCCCCCTTCACTCTCCATCTACCTTAACTACTCATGAGTTTTAATCTAGTCCCATTACTTTAATGGGAAGATGACTTATGACTCCCCAATTCATACTTCTAGCCCTAACCACTCACCTAACCTCCAGACTCCTAATTCCAATTTCCCACTAAATATCTCCAATCTATGCATAATAGACATTTCAAACTTAGCAAATAAAACTAAATATTTTGCTTTGATCCATCCATTGCACTCCAGTTTTTCCTGGCTCCATAACTCATCCAGTTGCTCAGGCCAAAAATGTTAGATTCATCCTTAAACTCTCACTTTCCCACAATTCCTATGTCCAGTCCATCAGAAATTCTTGCCAGTCTAACTTGAAAATACATCCTGAATCCACCTACCTCTCACCTTACTCTTGCCATCTTTACTTACTCCAAGCCATCATTGCTTGCCTCATCTAATGCAATAGGCAGCCTCTTCCACAACCTCCTTGCTTCTTCCCCTCTTGCCCCAATCCTTATAGTCTATAACCAATACAATAGCCAGAATAATCACAAAAAAAACATGAATCATATCACATTATTTCCCAAAACCTGTTCCCATAACTTTAGAATAAAAATTAAACTTTTTACCTGTCCTACATGCTTTATTCAGTATTTCTTCTGCCCTACTCTCCAAGCTCGTTTACTACTACTATTCTCTCACACACACATCCAGATTTTCTTTCTGCAGTGGCTTTCCCAACATCAGGGCCTTTGCACTTGGTATTCCCTAAAACCTGGAAGATTTTAAAAATCTGTAAGATTCCTCCAAGCAAGATCTTAGAAGGTATTTACATTTCATTTTGTAGAGACATTTGGTAGAAGACATTTTTGCAGAAGATAGATACATTTTACTTTGGCGGCTATTCACACATCTGGCAATTTCCAAGTTGGTTAAATAACAAATGTGAATTGATGAAGCTAAAATAAAAGAACTGTAGTTGGTGAGACCTATGTGTTTTAAACTGTGAACTTTGAGGAATTGTAGACATGCAAACTACACCATGGTTTCAGTGTTAATGTGTGAGAATTAGCTAAGGTATTTTCCAAATACTCATTACTCTCTAAAGAGCTTCTGAGCAGGAAATCAGAACAGGGCCTGTGGACCTGAATTTTATCTAGTACCACAGTTGATTCTGTTGCAGATGGTTTTCAGTCAGCCCTTTGAGAGACACCAAGCTGGGGTATTTGCCCAGATATGATTAGCAAAGGTCATGCAAGTCACCAATGAGATACAATGGAGAATCAACAAATGACTGAAAAGAGTGACAAAAGAAGAAGAGGATCCAGTAGGACCAGTAGAGACGCTATCCCAAGCACTCTTGGCTAGAAGTTTTACAAATCCATTCATATAAATGGACTGATAGTTAACAGCCAAATGGCACTGCATATTTTTTTAAGTTGCTGAGTATTAAAGTGTATGGCTAAGCATCATAAGTTTTGTTAAATTATATTTTGGTTGCTATAAAATTAGGTGTACATTGTGTGTCATAGATGTAGGGATATAGATGTGTAAATATATGTCGTTGTTTCAGTTCTTCAGCTGATACTTCATAATGTCTTTGTAACTTCTAAATGAAGGACCTCTTCAAATATTGTTTAGAAAAAAAAGATACCTGTTCATCCCTGTCCACCTCCCTTCATCCCCTTCCTTGTCCCTTCCCTCCTTTTTTTTATATCTTTATTGGAGTATAACTGCTTTTTAGTGTTGTGATCCCTTCCCTTCTTGAACAAATTAGTCCATTAAGTGAGGTAAAATAACCCTTTGTCAGCATGGGGGAGGTGGGCATTCAAGGAGCCACATGACTTGGCATTGGGTCTCAGAGTCTGAGAAAGGGGAGAGGATGTCTGCATAAGGGAGCCTGGAGTTGACTGCTGAAGTCTGATTCGTGTGAAAGGGCATCCACATGAGGAAGTGGCCTTGGCAACCACTCTGTACAGATAGTCATAACCCGTGCCAGGTGGAGAAAATGTGTGGATGGGAAAGTGGCAGCTACAAGAATTTACTTAAATACAGGAAGATTGATCAAATAAGTAAGGATATTAACAATATGGTAATCAGTGTTATTTTAATATCTGTGGAGGGAGTTAAAATATGAAAAGGGCAAAAACTGGAATGAAAGGGTGTTGAAAGGGAATGGAGGATGTATTTTCAATATAGAGACATTATAAGAATAAACATAGACAATATGTATGCATATGTTTATGAATGTGTTTGTGAATATATGTAAGTGGTTATGAATATATGTTTTCATATGTGTGTATGTATATATGTACATAAATCCCCTAGCCCTGCCTATTGAGAATACCTGGGACCACTACTTCCCAAGAGCAATGAATACACCTAGTGTCCAGATCTTGGTTTCTAAATACAGCTCTCCAACTGAAGGAATTAAAGCTCTTTGGAGAAATGGCTGATTCTAGAACCACTATAGGGAAAATAGAAGATGACTCTAGAACATATTATTGTTTCAAGAAGTAAGGGATCAGCCATAAAAAGAAATGAAATTGAGTTATTTGTAGTGAGGTGGATGGACCTAGAGTCTGTCATACAGAGTGACATCAGAAAGAGAAAGACAAATAGCGTATGCTAACACATATATATGGAATCTAAAAAAAAAAAAATGTCATGAAGAACCGAGGGGTAAAACAGGAATAAAGACACAGACCTACTAGAGAATGGCCTTGAGGATATGGGGAGGGGGAAGGGTAAGCTGTGACAAAGCGAGAGAGAGGCATGGACCTATATACCCTACCAAACGTAAAATAGATAGCTAGTGGGAAGCAGCTGCATAGCACAGGGAGATCAGCTTGGTGCTTTGTGACCGACCACCTAGAGGGGTGGGGTAAGGAGGGTGGGAGGGAAGGAGATGCAAGAGGGAGGAGATATGAGGATGTATGTATATGTATAGCTGATTCACTTTGTTATAAAGCAGAAACTAACACCCCATTGTAAAGCAATTATACTCCAATAAAGATGTTTAAAAAAAAAAAGAAGGGAGATATCACAGAATAATTGGGAAACATCAAAGGATATAGAAGCCAAACTGAAGGGGTTTCCACTGGACAAATCTTGAACAATCTAAGCCTCAAAATTAATAATGGTAGAAACATATTATAGTCAATTGAATAAAATAGGAGTCTATGAGTTCATACTGATTTAAATAATTAAATTGAATAAATTATGTTTGATGAGGAACAGGATATTTACATAATTACAAAGTGCCTTACCACAAAAATTATTAATAATGGAGAAAAAAATAACTTTACAATGGAGAAGACTGGGTGATACACCTTAATCAAATGAGTAAAATAATATTCCAGTAAGGTTACAAGTTAAAAGTTTGCCGAAATTGTTTGATAGGAAGCAGTGAGAAGAACAGAGCTTCACCACTGTGTTATTCCTGCCAACTACACATATCCTGAATAATCATGAGACAAATACAAACAGCTAAATCCTACAAAGTAACTGATCCATATTCTTTAAAATTTTCTAGTTCATGAAATTCAAGGGAAGCCTGAGAAAATTTTCCAGATTAAAAAACTAAAGAGACAGGACAGCTAAATGCAACATGTGACACTGGGCTGATCCTTTTATTATGAAGGACATGATGGGGATAATTGACAAAACTTGAAAGGGGTCTGAGGATTAGTAGCTCTGTGGTCATGTGTCAGTGTTAATTTCCTGATTTTCATGATTATATTTGGATATATGTTTGTAGGAAATACTAGAGGATTTGGGGGAGACATTGCATTGTGTTGGCAACTACTCTCAAATGGTTTGGGAAATAAATTATTTTTATTGTCATTTCAATCTTTCTTTAATTTTCGAGATTGTTAAAAGAAGGCAAAGAAAGAGGAGAAGAGCCCTGAGTCAGGTAACCCTCCTTTTCCTGGCGACTCCCATAGTTAAAAGCTCAGTTTACAACGGTGGTCAGTTTTTCAGTCTATTTGTGCTAATTTCTGTTACTAACAACCTAGCATCTTATTTTCTATTTGAGGTTTTTGGATTTTTCCTAATTATGCTTTTGCTTTTTATTCTATCAAATGTCTATGAACTTGATAAAGTCCTCGGTATTAAAACAAAATCAGTAAGATTCATAAAAATAAAAATAAGTTCTTGGAGAAATTTATAAATTTCTACCTGCATTCAAATTGGAGTAAGTTGGCAAGAAATTTATAAGGGGAAAATACTATAAGGAGCACTCCCATTCAGAAACTCAAAATGGTTGCACGTGTTTATCCTGTAAGAGGTCTGTGATGAAACAGCAGGATGAAGGCTATATGTCCAAACTTAAATGCAATCTTTTAAATCACCTTTCATGTCAGGCCATGTGAGAACTGGGCAATTCAATAAGTAAATTAGAACAATTCTTTCAATAATTTCTTAGGTCAACACTTAGAATAATGGAAAACTTATCTTTAACTCCAAGAAATCTGGACAGTTATTAAAGCAAATGTGTTGTCCTACTGGCCTACACCTGGTTATAAACAGCAGTACGACTTCAGAAAACCCTGGACACTGAGTGGACCTTCTAAATATAGCTTTTTCTTTCTATAAAGGTGTTTTACAAGAATGCTATCTTTTGTGAAAATGTGGCCTTTATAAAGGGTACACTAAGGTGTGTGACTTTTAGACCTAGAAAAGATTTGAAATATTTTCTTAGCCTGGGAATCCAAATTTTAGAGGCATAGAAACAGAAACGCAATGAAATTAAATATTTTGCCCACCATCAAATGGCAAACAAGTAATAACGACAGAACTCAAGCCTCTGTCTTCTAAATCCATTGAATGCAGCATAAATAGATTGCAATAACTGCTGATTTTCATTGTCCTCAACACTACATTTCTTCTGTGCCTTATCCCTGTTCTTTTAAGAGGGATGACAACATTATCTGCAAACTTTATAACTATTTTTTTTTAATTTTGCTGTTTTGTAACTCACTTTTGAAAAATTCTGTTTCTATGTTGAAAATGTGTAAGGACATTTACCTTCCTTCTTGAAACAACTTTGCCTGCATTTATCACATTTTATTGTTGAACTGTTATGTAGCAATAAGTACAAAAGCGCGTCTAGTAGAGGAGATAATGCCAGAGGCAACAAGGTGTGTGTATGGGGGGGCGGGGTTAGAGTTGACATACCTTGAGATGAGGAGAGAGGGAAGAGAATAGAAATTTTATTTATTTGAAAAAATATGATGGCAAGTTAGACAATGTTTGGCTAAACTTAATACAATATAGCTTTCCTTAACTTAAATTCCGGGTTAACTTCCACTGTTTACATTGCCACAGACTAGGGAATAAACAAAGCAAAAAGATTTTTGGTACTACCGTTTTGTGTTAATTTCATAAAGATTTCTACAAGACTTTTTAAAAATAAATTGAAAAACAAAAGTCTTGTCTTTAGCTTATTTTCCCTGCATGCTTGCACTTTAGTAAGTTGATAAATGACATTTAAACTCAATAGTTATGATTAATTCTGTCCCACAATTTTTAAAAGCCCTGGGGATTGTGTGCGCGTTCATGCGCGCACTTTTACAACCAGTAAAATAAAGTTCTTGATCAAAAAATTATTATTTAGACTATTGAATAAAATCAGATATGATAGAGGGGCCAGCTGTTGGTAGGCTTAAAAGTCACCCTAGGTGATTAATTCATGCAGCAGTGTTGCAGGTCTCTCTTTAGATGAAGCATTTAGAAGTATAACCAAGCATGGCTCTAGTTTCATATCTGAAACCTGTTTTATTTAGTTATTCGGCAAGTGCTTGCTCCATGTGTTTTTATAGTCTTTGGTTGTGCTATAAAAATGTCAAAATTATGAACTAACAGATATGCAAAAGTGAAATCCTAGAAGATAGGATAAACATGAAGTCCTCTAATTATCACTCAAATAAGTTTGGTTGACACAGAACTGGGAATCAGATAAAGACATTAATAATTCATAATGCTGAAATTAAAATCTTCTAGTTACAGTACAAAAGAAATCCTAATTTGTACCACAAGGTAATGAATTCAGTACTTTTCATTTGTTAAATATTTGCTTATTACCCTGCACTGTGCATATAACACTGTTCCAAAATTTGGAGGGCAAACAGGAAAAACAGAAACTCTACCTTCAAGTTGTGTATACTGCAGTCAGTGAAATTTCTCTACTTTGAGATCTTTTAATTCCTCAGCTCATTGTAGCATTTTCTTCAGATGAATTGTTTTTTATTTGTTAAAACCAATGTTTAGCACTTGAAATAGTTTCTTCAATGTTCCTGATAGTGAAATAGAGTCAGCATGCTAATTTCCAATACTAATTATAGAGTTGATAGGAGAAATGCTCAAGATTGATAGTAAAGTGATTTCGATAATCTACAAAATGTCTTGAGGTTTCCCAGATAACAACTTGTCTCCCAGACAAAAATGCACTTATTATTTATATTCCAAGCTTATACAAATTTTTGTACTTTAATCATATAGCGATTTGACAACATCTTTTCATTCACATTTTAAGATATTTTGTTCAGTAGATTATCTCATTTTGAAACTATTGATTTATATATACATACTATGTAACTATTAGTATATATTTCTCAATGACTAGATTAGTGCTTTCTTAACTACTTAAATTTGTTTAATTCATATTGTTGTTCTTCAGCATTTCTTTTACTCACTGGAGCCTATCCTACTGACTTCAAAAAGCCTGAAAAATCTGAAAATCCCATTTAAAGTAACTGTATGGAAAATCTTTAAAATAACATACAATAATGGTAGAGAAGAAGAGTATTTAACATTGTGTTGAGATCATTCCATTAATAAAGAGATTAATCAATAATTCTAACAGTCAGACATATAATAAAAATGAAAAACAATCATAATACTGAGCAATGCCATTTTCAATAAAGGGAGATATTAAATATTGTATAGGAAACTAGTATCTGCAAAGCAGATAAGTTGGCAATGATTATACATATATTTAAAATATGTTGAAACAGTCATAGACAGTTTTTCTTTTTGGCTGAAAAGAGGCATATTGCAGTGTTTAAGCACTACTTTAACTGGAATAGATATTTAGACACTATACAGAAAACACATGATTGCAGAAGAGCAGATATTAGCAGGTGTGTGAACGTGTATGTCTTTAATTAATGCATTTTCATTCATTCAAAAAGGAGAAGAATGCCAAATTTACTTTAAAGGTGGCATTGTGATATGTTAAAGTTCCATTCTTAGACTTTTGCTGCTGTTGCTGTTCCTTTAGTATTCACCAAAGAGTACCGTCCTGTCACTTATCCAAGTTAGAAATCTAGAAGCAATCCTAGGATTCTCATTATAGGGTCCCCTACCTTCATGCTCCCCGCTCAATAAGTAACAAATTCTTGGCTCTCCTATATAGGAAAGCTCTCTCCAATGTACGCCTGCTCTGTAACTCTCTGGGTCCAGCATCTCTGCCTCAGCCTCCCATTCAAGTCACTTCTAGTTCATTCTGTGCAGGGCCATTTTTAAACCTTCCTCAGTCCTAGGCAATTGCCCTTTTAGAAGCTTTACCCTAAATGTTATCAAATGCATTAATATGTGCCCAAGTCACATATCCAATATAATTTATAGATAACTATATGAAAGCTGAGTAACATTGCTGTTGTAGTAATATTAGTTGAAAAAATTAATTACACAAGTTTTGATCTCAATTTTGCAGATTTTTTTTTTCATACCCTGGAGCCATTTTTTTCAGGTGTCAAACAATTTTCTAAGTCCTTCTCAAACTCCTAGTCCCTAGTGAGTGTGCTTTTACTGTCACAGGGTTGAACAGCTCAGACAGCAAGATGTCTGAAGATGAAGACCATCACATGGATGAGTAAATCAGATACGTGGAAGATGGAATGCAAAGTGTTTGTAGAAAAAAATATACAAATCAAGGAAGAAATTGCAGTGTCAATTAATATGATGTATATCAGATGATAGTATTAAAAAGCCAGGTTAAAATAAAATAACTTAATAGTGTACATATTTGTCAGATTGTTCACTAGTGATATACTGCTCAGTGTAAGGTGAGAACCACAGATATTATCTTCTGGAAAAAAACCCTTTAAGCCCTAACAGATTCAGTTTATAAATTTCCTCTCTAATAAATGAGGAATAAAATAATTTACAATAAATTAATTATTTCCTCTTCTGAAGGTACTAATACTACAAATTCAGTCAGAAGATGGATCAAGTTTTTCGTACATTTCTCTCATTTCACATTTTTTAAATAAATGAGACTATATTTTGTCTAATGACTACCAGAACAACTATCTGGAAACTGTGCCTTCATTATATGTGAGACAGTATTTTAGGAGATATAGATGTATATTTAGATGGAGATATAAATACATAGCACATATACACAATATTTAATAAGACACAGGAAATGTGGGATAGCTCCAGACTGCTACACCCTATGTTCTGAGCTGCTCCGAAATGCAGTTCCTTTTTTTTTTTCTTAACATCTTTATTGGAGTATAATTGCTTTACAATAGTGTGTTAGTTTCTGCTTTATAACAAAGTGAATCAGTTATACATATACACGTTCCCATATCACTTCCCTCTTGCGTCTCCCTCCCTCCCACCCTCCCTATCCCACCCCTCTAGGTGGTCACAAAGCACCCAGCTGATCTCCCTGTGCTATGTGGCTGCTTCCCACTAGCTATCTGTTCTAATGGGAGTTCTCTGGGCACAAAGAGCAGTATTTTCTGTAATGAGATTAGAAGAAAGGATTTGCTAATAATTGCTTCCATAGCAACTAAAAATCTTGGAATCCCACCTTTCAGCATTTTGAAAATCTTAAAGGGGATGTTGTCAGTAACAGAAAAATTGAAGAATGATAATGTATTCAAATTACTCATTCTTTAAATTCATCTGCCCATTCGCCTTTTAAATTGATTCATGCTTCTCAGAAAATAAAATATGCTAATCCATATATCATTTTTCCACTGCGTAGAGCAACTATATCTAAAAAAAATACTATTTTACTTTCCTTTACTATATTCCTCCACAACTTGTGTTGTATTTTCACATCTTCTTTTCATTCTGCTAGTGAGATATATATACATATATGTATATATACATATATGTATATATACACATAATATTTAGATTTTAGATATTTGCATTATGCAGGGCAATCCATAAGATGGATAGATGCTTAATATTAATACCATTGAATACAATTTTCATAATTTTATACTTTAATTATTTTTGAAAGGGTAAAGCAAGGGTAAAGCAAATTCGAAATGAAAAAAGGTGACCAAGCTGGCATTTTTCATTTCAGACTTTATATTTGGACTACTCAGTGGGACAGATTATAATAACAGAATTTTGCTTTTGCAGGGAGGTCAATCTTTGCTTCTGCATTGCCTCATCTCTTTTAATCCCATCCAGTTTATTTTTCATCTCAGAAACTATATTTTTCATCTCTAGGAACTCAATTTGGGTTATTTTTATATCCTCTATATGTCTATTTAAGATGTTGATGCTTTCCTTTAACCTTTTTGAACCTATGAAAATTAGTTATAATAACTGTTTGAATGTCTTTGTTTACTGATTGTACCATTTTTCAGTGTCTTTTCATTAATTAATTTTTCTCCTTGTTATGGGTTATATTTTCCTTTGTCTTTGCATCCCTGGTAATTCTAGATTGCATGTCAGATATTGTGAATTTTACTTTACTGGTTGCAGGGCGTTTTTGTATTTTTTTAAATATTTGTAACTTTGCTCAAAGAGGTAGTTAAGAAATAGTTTGATCATTTGGAGGCTTCCTTGTAAGCCTTATTAGGCTGCAACTGAAACAATTTAGTCTAGGGCTAATTTGGTCCCACTACTAAGGCTATACCCATTGAATACTCTGTGTATTGAATACTCTAGTTGATGCTGCATGTATTAAATTATATCAAAACATATTTGTATAATCTTAAAGCAATAAATGCAACACATAAAAATATAAAAAAAAATTTAAAATTAACTTTTATTAAATAAAACAAAAATGTTTTCTTCTAGTAACTGTAGTATTTTAACATATTTAAATACTGTATCCCTATGAAATTCATTTTGTTAATAAATATGAAAAGAGAATCCACCTTTATTTTTTACAGGTGACCAGGGACTTGTTCAAACACCAACATTTAACTGTATTACATAAAACATTATGCCACTGGTTTTTATGGGTTTTCATTATAATTAACAGCTTTATACAACCGTTGTCTTGTGCTGTTTGTTGTTCAATGTCTAAAATTATTGTTTAATATATATATATTTTTACTTTTAGCAGTTTAAGCCAGGAGAGTAAATCCAGTTCCTATTACTCCATCCTGTCCAGAAGCACAGGTCTTAAGTGAAATTGAATACCAAAGAAACAGTTCCAAATTTTACAACGGATCTATCACTGGTTGTTAGCATATCTTCCCACACCCAAGACACCAAGATAACTTCTACTCACTGTTAAAGCTTTATGATGAGCAAAACTTCCACCACTGTGCTTCCTTAGCATGTGAGTATATTTTTAATTTACTGGTTATATATATTCTCTAATTATCCATTATTTTGTCCTTCTTTTTGATTAGATATCGATATCCACATTTTCTTTTCTAATAGCTCACAGAAATTTCTCTCATTAACAACACCAATAGAAATCACAATAAAAATCGCCTTGGGGGACCAAATTTATATCACATTACCAAGTTTTTATTTTGCTCCCATAAAACTTCTGCAAAATACAACCACTATCTATCATCAGTATCATTAGAACAAAAACAAGGCATTCTAATCTCAAAAGCAAAATATTTTATTTAACTTAATAAGTTTCACATTATAAAAATTTTCTCATAGCATCATCCTTAATTCCTCAGTATTCACTAATATTGGGGGATTTTTCTTTCAGTTATTTGAGACTAAGGATGATTTTATTCATCTCTACAGCCTGGTACATATATGTACAGTGTTTGTCAAAAGGTGGATATTCAAAAAAAAATCTTGACTAAATTATGGTAATTCATGTGATCAGTTCTGCAGTTCTTAAAACTTTAAATTACTTGTTAATTCTAAGAGAAAGTCAGATAATTTTTAGAAGGATTTCCAAACCATGCTAAAGTGTCAGCCTTCATTTCCTTGTCTGAGGGAAACAGGATAGAAATAGATGGTTTTAAAGTTCTCCAAGCTTCTGTGTCCTTTATACATCCACAATTTTAATCCTTATCATTTTCAAGATTTGCTAAATTATTTGAGGTGATCCATTCTCTTATTAAAGTTACATATTTTATGGCACATACTGAGCATATTAACAAATAACTTACTGATAAATGACAATGCCCATAACACCAGGTTAATCTGATTTCCATGAAATGAGCTGTAACTTCAAGAATATTAATTCATCTAATAAGGGTGATGATTTACATAATGTTGCCTAAAATATTTCTCTTGATTATTTAAGAGAGTTTTCCTAGGGGTAAATAGCTGGGAAGTCAATAGAAAAAAAATACAACCATGATTAATTTAATTCCAGTCTAAAGGACTCCATATATAATGTATTTGAGAAAACCAAGTCACTATTATAGATTCAGATAAATGGCTGTATATATGAGATATTTTTAATGTAACCCAAATTATAAGAAATAGTTTTTTGGTATAGAAGCAACCACTCTTTTACCTAAAGGAAAATATAAAATCTGAGTTCATTGTAAATTTGCCTCATTGCCCTCTGTTAGTTTGTGCCTGCCCCATCCTTAGGGGCCCAGTTAAGGACTATTGTATCATCCATACATCAGAAGAGAATGTCTGTGTTCTATGTTGATAGTCAGTCTAAACAAATATTTATACAGTTGAGATCAGAGATATAAAATGTCAGTTCCAAATCCACCCATGATGGCACATATATCAGACAGATGACAAAGGTTATAAAGGCCTGTGAAATACTTGAATCGTATTTTGCAACCCTTGAAAGAATTCAAGTCGGAGATTAGCAGAAACCAGGCTCAGTTCTGTCCATAATCCCCTTTATCTGTCTTCTAGCCAACAAAATGAAAACCTGAAGCCAAGCTGACAAATAGAGTGTGAAGGGCCTTCTACTGCATTTAAGAAAAAACTGAGACTTGCTATAGGTAAAAATTATCTTTTCTATTACTATTATTGTTGATGTTGTTGTTATTCATAGAAATAATGAAAAAAAACCTAAATAACATTATTCTGCTGGATTCTTTACTATATGTAACACAATAAATTAACTCGCTTCATATTACACTGGGCATATAACATGAAAACATGTGCAGAGAACAGAAATCAGTATCTGTAAAGACAAATTCCCCTGTGATAGAGAAATCTATTATTTTAAGTCCAGACAATTAGATCTATTAAAGTGTAAGAGTGTTTCAGTACAGTCTTGCTAAAAGTAAAGCTTAAAAGTAAATCGAAAAAAAAACTGGAAAACTGATGCCAGTTAGATACAAAATATAAGATTATGCTATGTATATGGGACAGGATAGAACTCTGAATGAGGTCACATGTAGGGAAAGCAATATTAGTGACAAATCAACTAATGTCCTTATTGAGCATAGACATTCCAAGAAGGGTGAAGAGTACTGTATAGATGTAAGACTCATAATATTCAAGTTAGTTGTAAAAGAAACAAGGTAAATGCTTTCAGTCAATACGATAGGCTGAACAGATATTGAGAATCCTTTCTTCCAATCTGAACACACAGTTTGTTATACTTGTGTTTTCTTTTATATGTTGCTTTTACATGTAGCAACATATAAAAAGCAAATGAACAAGCTTACAAAAAAGGGGGGGGGGATCCCCAGTCTCAGGATTTAAGGGGAAAAAACAAATTCAACATTAGAATAGTGAGGAGGAGTTGAAACCAAGAAATTCAAGAGGGCCCTGGAAATAATAAGCCTTGTTTTTGAGGGCTGGCTTTAAATATTTGTTGTCTTATCAGAAAACAGGTAGATGCTGGAAAACAATAGAATAATATCTTCAAAGTACTGAGGACATATAGCTGTCCAAATTAAAATTCTACACCTCATTTTAAAAAACTACTCAAGAACAAGAAGTAAAGAAATTTTCATTCCTAGACAAAGAGGAATTACCACCCACAAACTGTAACAACAACAAATGACTAAAGCAGTGGCAGCAGCTGTTGGAATTGTCTGAAGGCATTAAAAAATATTCTGATGCCTAAAGCCAATACTTTGAGATTTTTTTTTTTTAACCAAAGTGATCTAGGCGGTGTTTCAATAATGGGAGCTTTAAAAAGTTCTCACATAATTCTCATGTGTTTTAGGCAAGATTGGAGACCATTGTACAAAGAATGTTCTTCAGTAAGAAAGAAAATAAGCATAAAAAGAAGTAGGAAGGTGCACTGAACAGTGACCAGCAAAGAAATTTGTAATGTTGGAATGAATCTGAATAACGGTTGAGTGTAAAAAATAATAGCCAATGGGGGTATGTACAAAGTAAAACTAAAACACTAGATAATATACTGAAATACTGAAGATCAGATTTAAAATTTGAGGGGTCCATGAACCGCTTAGGAGGAAGATGAGATAATTAGTTTTAGACTTTTTAAAGTTAGAAATATATGTCAAATTTTTCAGAAAACACTAAAAATGAATACTTCATATATGATTCATAAAAAGGTAGACCATAAAAAGAGAATGAAAAATGTGTTTAAACGAAGTTAGTACTGGGAGGGATAAAACATAGAAAAATAAAGGAGAAATAGATCAATAATCACAATACATTTGATCACAGAGACAATAAAAATAAATTTAAAAATTCCAGTTTTTGCTGCTTACAAAAGACATATATAAACTATTTTTAAGATGCAATGCAATACTTCACTCGAAATAATTAATTATATACATGATAAATGATTTTCAAGATTACATATTTGGCATGATGACATGTATACAAATTTTTAAAACTCAAAGCAATCATGTATTTTTCATGGATTCATTTGCATATAGTAAAAACTTCAAGCATGGATTCAAAATATTTATATTAAATTCATGATACCAGTTACCTAAGAAAAGGAAAAATGGGACTGAAATGAGAATAGAGAGGAGAGAAAAGAAATGTGTGTGTATCTGTGTGTTTGTGTGTGTGTGTGTGTGTGTGTGTGTGTGAACACATGTACAACAGTCAAATATGTGCTTCTTTCACAGCATGATTCACTGTATTCCATCACAATATTAATAAGATTTCATACGATATGGGCATCTCTGCAGAAATTAAAATTGTCACATGCTTATGTGTATTGGGCAATGAGCTCACCTTACTATTTCCATCCATTCTTCAATTAAAATCTAGAAATGTGAATGGGCTGTTAGAATTTAGTTAGTGAGCCAATTACCTTTACGGAACATGCTAGTTATGCATAGCTTTTCCTTGGCTTAATTATGTTTTAAAATAGCAGGCATTCATTTTACGTCTTTAATTGATGGCTATCACACACAATTAGTTTGAAATTTCTTATCAATATGCTTGAAATATATTTGGTTGAATCATTGGAGTAATCTTTTTTGAACTTACCCAAAAGTATGTGTTTAGCCTTCCTAAACACAGTGGCACATTTCCAAATACAAAGTAGTTGCATTAGAATTATTCCTAATATGAAGACATTCAATATTTGTGGAAACAAATTTTCTCTTGAAAACTTAGCTTCCAGATGGAAGAAAAATAGGGGTAGAAATGTATTTAAAGGCAAATTTGAAGATGAGAAATCAAAATTCACATTCCATAGTAAAAGAAAAAGGGTTAATAATTACAGAGAGAAAGGCAAATACAATGCAAAAATTATTGGAACATATTTTGCTCAATTACAAACAAACTTACATGGTAAGTTGTAGCTTCCATTATTGCACCAATTTGTAGCATATTTTAATATTTTCATTTTGAAATGAAAAATTTAAAAAGTCATCTATTGTTTTTATAGAAAGTATCTAGAGTGGTTGAAGTGAAATAACTTTCAGAAAATGTGTTAAAATGGGGCTACAAAAGACTTAGGAGGACATAAGCTTGGTTCTTATTATTGACAGTTTGCAAATCAGCCATGGGGATACACATTATTTCCAATTTAAAATGAATGATGATTCTATATATACATATATATGCATCTTATCATATTGATTATAAACCAAGTAAAATCTCATGAAATCTAAGTATGTTTGAAAAACTTAAACCTATTTTTATGTTTTTCCAAACACTAGAAAATGAAAGCAGTTTCTGTTGTTTGTCATTTTCTTTTGGACTCTCTTGGCTTCTGGAAAATGATTATGTCAAGATATTGGAGAAGTATTCATAGGAAGCAACAGAGGCCATGAGAATAGAGACCTACACTGCTTCCTCATTAGAAAAAATAAAATAAAGATTCCTGTCTATCCATTTCAAATTACACTCAGGGATGCTTATAATATAGAATTTGAAAGTTGAATACATACTAGTTGTCAAGTAGTCAGCCCCATTGATTACTCATGCATTCCCTCCTAAGTATGTTGTTCTTAGAATTCAGAGGGGTCCTTTAATCACACCCCCCATCTTGACCACTCACATCTCCAGATTTTCCTACTTCACGGCATATTGGTGTTTAATTTATTAAACAAATATTTGTTGAACAATTACTATGCATGCTAAGCAATGGGGATCAAAGATGAATGAATATTCATTTGTCTTTAAGGAGACACAGTCTACTGGAGAGAGGCAGAACTGTGAACAGATGACTGCATAAAGAGGCAAAGTCAAGTCTTATTTATTCAGAGGAAGAAGTCCCCGTGATCAAGCAACAAGTAAAATCATTTCATTGTGCAAGACATGGATTTGTGATTGAAAATGCACAAGCATATTTATCTTATTATCCATCATAGATGATCACCTATTATAATCAGTGAGATTTCTTAATGGCACAGCATCTAGAGGAAGACGTCATGCATGAACCTGTCATATTCAGAAAGTAAGGAAGTGGCACAGTGGGAACAATTCAGGAAAGTAAATAAACATGACAGTAGATTTAAAATCTACTTTAACTGTTCTTACTATTATTAATCTATTTGGGCAAGTAGTAGTTTTCATTGATGTTAGCATTTTTTCATCCATGACTTGAAATCAGACATTAAATATTAATATTATAAAAAAATGT
Source organism: Mesoplodon mirus (assembly GCF_964341445.2). Taxonomy (NCBI): domain Eukaryota; kingdom Metazoa; phylum Chordata; class Mammalia; order Artiodactyla; family Ziphiidae; genus Mesoplodon; species Mesoplodon mirus. Next base: position 24,496 of record NW_028294896.1, on the reverse strand, counting down.
TACTAATTGAATTCATTCACAAATTTATAAAAATAGATCAGCACCAGAGACCTATTTATTGGAAACAAAGTAGGTAGAACAATTAAACTCATTTATAGTTCCTTCTCAACCAAAGTGGACAGAAGTTTTATATGTAGAGGTCAATCCTGGGCCAGAGGCTACTTAGTATTTTCATCAAGTCTAGGATGATAGAAAAGCATGTGGATTTAGTAATTTACAGTTCTCTTTAGTTGATAAGACTGATTAATACTTTGTCAAGATCAAAATTCAACATGACCATAATATGACCTTGACAAATTGGAGAAGTGGTTTAAAACAATGCAATTTAATAAGTCTAAGGGTCAGATGTGGGCTTTAAAGGGATTGGGAAGGAAATGGAAATTATAATAATGTAGGTGATACCATGCCAGTGAGAATGCATTTGTGTGTGTAATATAATATGTAACAAATAATATTGAGTATGACTTGAGTCAAGAATATAGCAATAGCTTTTATTTTTTTTCTCTCTCTCACCATGGCATAGTGCTTACTCACTCACAAATATTTCTAATACATTTCATCAAAATTTCATCATTAAATCCTGTATCCCTGCTGATAAAATTAAAAGTAATTCTAAGATATATAAATGAAGAGAAGGGTATAAAGGTACAAATAAGTGGGTGAATATTAATGAAATTACTTTGTATTGTGCTTTACAAATACGATTTATGCATTTATCTTGTTACTAACACATTCGTTCATTCATTCATTCATCAATCATTACATATTTATAGAACTTCTACTATGTCCCAGGCACTGCATTAGGTGCTGGTAATACAAGGTGTGAAAAAGCAAGCATTGTCCATATTTCTTAGAGCCTGCAGTCTAAAGAATAATTACTAATTGTAGTAAATATAGACAGGGTACTATGAGCCATGGAACAGGGAGCCTTTCTCTCCTGGAAGGATGAGGAAAGGCATCCCTTGTGAAATGTCTTCTTAACTGATGTATGAGGGTAGGTAGCCTAAGGGGACAAGGGAGTAAAGGAGTAAGTATTTCTTGCAAAGGGGAAAGCAAGTATTAAGAATTTGAGCTTCAAAAAAGGAATGCTTCACGTTGATATTACAGTCTCAACAAATACAATTAAATTTCTGGTTGTTAATACATTGCATAAAAGTGGAGGAGTGGATTTCTGCCAAAATTAGGGCATATAGTTAGGATTAGAAGTGTGCTCTGTGATATCAGTGACTTTAACATTGCAGTGAGACTGGGAGAAAAAAACGTACAAAGAGGCTATCCTCTGGACCCAATGGCACTGATGTACATCAAGGCTTTTGCTGAAGTAGAAAATCTGCTATTGATATTGAGGTGCTCTTGAATGAAACAATGACTTCAAATAAGAGTTCCAAACTGAAACTCAGAAAGACCACCAATCTGACATGACTTAAATTTGAACTGCTTCTCAGATAGGCGATTTATACTTTGGGGTAAATGGAAACTGGGCTTGGTTTCACTAATGATATCAATGACATTTTGCTATTAAATTTGGTTTAATATTTTCATTTTACAAATCCCTAACTTCAAAAACTCTCTAAGGGAAAGTAAGGGGAAAAGGATAGGACTAACTTGTTTAGTTACATTACCTTGAATTTTAAATTTAAATTGAGCTGCGCTATCTCCACCAATGCTTGACTAGAAGCCTGCACAGTGAGTAGTTGTAATGGAGGAGATTGGCTCATTTTAATGGCCACATCTGATGGGTCTCAAAGAAATTCAGGTAAAACAACTCTCTGCATAGTTCATAGTCAATTATTTATACTTGCAGAAAAATGCCAAAGCCTAGAAAACTTTAAATGGTGGATAATCAGCAACATTCACATTTTTCCTTGAGGTTTTCAGGATTGTACAAACACATTTAGGCTTTGAAAGACACGTTTTGGAACTTTACTGGAGGTATTCTAAGAAATACCTTCATGTTAAAACAATCTCCAAATATTTTAGGAATAACTAGTATCTCTCCGTAAATAATTCATGCCTTAATTAATTATTATCATTGTTAGAAATTAATACTGAAGTATTTCAGAAAAAGATGACATATTAAGAATGTGACACTGCTTCCATGTCATATAAGAGCATGAGGATATCTCTATTATGAAACTTACTGCATTTTGCTACAACATTTTTGTCTATCTTCTCTTCCAGATTACAAGCTTCTTAAAAAATAGACTGTGCACAGATCTAACTTTCTGGCCTACATTTGCAGCACTGGAGACTACTATTGAAATATTAATTCAAAGGATATTTTAGAAAACATTATAGACAGAACTCTACCATAAAAGAGCATATATAAATATAGCATATTTTCTGATGTTATTGAATCATCTTAAGTATTGGTTAATGCAAATTTCAATCTCTAAGGCACTTCTACAACATACCTGAAAAATGATCGTCATCTTGTACTTGAATGTCCTCACTGAGAAAGAAATTGCAACTCAAAATAAGTTTATTTCATTTTTAGGAAGCTCTAATTGTTAGAAAACTCACTCTTAAAATAAGTTAAAATCTCTATTCCTCAACTTCTATGCATTTTCCTGGTTTTTAAATTAGGGGCAACTTGATCTTTTTTGATTTTACAGCTCTAACATAGCTAAAGCTGGCGTTCAGGTCCTTTGCCCACTTACCTACTCTTCATAATTATTTTTATTAAAAGAAATATATTGTGGTATAATATAAAAAATATACTAACTTGAATGTACACTTTAATGAATTTTGACAAATGTAAATATTTTGTAACTCTGTTTCCATCAAGGTAGACAATTTTCCTATTACCCCCTTTTGCAGTTTTCCCTTTCCTCTTTGCAGTCACTCTCTACTCCATCTTTGATACAGGCAACTGCTGATATGTTTTCTGTCGCCATAGATTCATTTTTCCTTTTCTAGAAAGTCATATAAACAGAAACATAAAGTACATACTCTTGTGTGTCTAGCTTTTTTCTCAGCATAGTGTTTCTGAGATTCATCCTTGTTGCATTCCTCATAATTCTATCCTTCTACTGCTGTATGATATGACATTGTATGGATATACCACAACTGGTTCACCCATATAAATCTTGTTGGAGATTTTCTGATGATGGCCATTCTGACCGGTGTGAGGTGATACCTCAATGTAGTTTTGATTTGCATTTCTCTAATGATTAGTGATGTTGAGCATCCTTTCATGTGTTTGTTGGCAGTCTGTATATCTTCTTTGGAGAAATGTCTATTTAGGTCTTTTGCCCATTTTTAGATTGGGTTGTTTGTTTCTTTGATATTGAGCTGCATGAGCTGCTTCTAAATTTGGGAGATAAATCCTTTGTCAGTTGCTTCATTTGCAAATATTTTCTCCCATTCTGAGGGTTGTCTTTTCGTCTTGTTTATGGTTTCCTTTGCTGTGCAAAAAAAGCTTTTAAGTTTCATTAGGTCCCATTTGTTTATTTTTGTTTTTATTTCCATTTCTCTAGGAGGTGGGTCAAAAAGGATCTTGCTGTGATTTATGTCATAGAGTGTTCTGCCTATGTTTTCCTCTAGGAGTTTGATAGTGTCTGGCTTTACATTTAGGGCTTTAATCCATTTTGAGTTTATTTTTGTGTATGGTGTCAGGGAGTGTTCTAATTTCATACTTTTACATGTAGCTGTCCAGTTTTCCCAGCACCACTTATGGAAGAGGCTGTCTTTTCTCCACTGTATATTCTTGCCTCCTTTATCAAAGATAAGGTGACCATATGTGTGTGGGGTTATCTCTGGGCTTTCTATCCTGTTCCATTGATCTATATTTCTGTTTTTGTGCCAGTACCATATAAGTGCTGGAGAGGGTGTGGAGAAAAGGGAACCCTACTGCACTGTTGGTGGGAATGTAAATTGATACAGCCACCATGGAGAACTGTATGGAGGTTCCTTGAAAAACTAAAAATAGAACTACCATACGACCCCGCAATCCCAGTACTGGGCCTATACCCTGAGAAAACCATAATTCAAAAAGAGTCATGTACCAAAATGTTCACTGCAGCTCTATTTACAATAGCTAGGACATGGAAGCAACATAAGTGTCCATCATCGGATGAATGGATAAAGAAGATGTGGCACATATATACAATGGAATATTACTTAGCCATAAAAAGAAACGAAATTGATGTATTTGTAGTGAGGTGGATGGACCTAGAGTCTGTCATACAGAGTGAAGTAAGTCAGAAAGAGAAAAACAAATACCGTATGCTAACATATATATGGAATCTAAGAAGAAAAAAAAAAGGTCATGAAGAACCTAGGGGTAAGACGGGAATAAAGACACAGACCTACTAGAGAATGGACTTGAGGATATGGGGAGGGGGAAGAGGAAGCTGTGACAAACTGAGAGAGTGGCATGGACATATATACACTACCAAACGTAAAATAGATAGCTAGTGGGAAGCAGCTGCATAGCACAGGGAAATCAGCTCGGTGCTTTGTGACCACCTAGAGGGGTGGGATAGGGAGGGTGGGAGGGAGGGAGATGCAAGAGGGAAGAGATATGGGAACATATGTATATGTATAACTGATTCACTTTGTTATAAAGCAGAAACTAACACACCACTGTAAAGCAATTATACTCCAATAAAGATGTTTAAAAAAAAATCTTGGATATTTTGGTCATATCCAGTTTTACCTATTATGAATAATGGTGTTACACATTTTTGTGAACAAATTTGTGCGACATAAGACTTCATATCTCTTGGATAAGTATGAACTATTAGGTAATTGCTTGGTCATATGTAAATGTATATTTAACTTTAAAGCTTTCATGCTACAAGTCCATTAACAATGTATTCATGTTTCTCTAGGTCCACACCAAAACTTGATATTAACAGTTTTTTAAATTTTAGACATTATAGTGGTATGTAGTGGTATCTCATTATAATTTATACATCTTTGATGGAGCAATCTCTAAATATATATAAATTATATATACTTAATATATATGTTGTATACAATATATGTAAATATTTTAATTAATTTTTATTGGAGTATAGTTGATTTACAATGTTGTGTTAGTTTCTGCTGTACAGCAAAGTGAGCCTGTTATACATATACATATATCCACTCTTTTAGTTTCTGTTCCCATATAGATCATTACAGAGTACTGAATAGAGTTCCCTGTGCTATACAGTAGGTTCTTATTAGTTATCTATTTTATATGTAATAGTGTGTATACATATAAAAAATATAATTAGGCACTTAAAAATAAAAGGAAGACATGCAAATAGCCAATAGGCATATATTCATAGATACATATACTTTACATTTATATATATAACATATCCATAAATATATTTTTGCCATTTTCTCCCATTGGATTGTCTTTTTATTTTTGAAGTGTAAAAATTCTTTAATCTGTATATAAGTTCTTTGCCAGATATTGATATTGCAAACATTTTCCAAGTTTGATCTTTCCTGTTGATTTTCTTAATTTTGATTTTTATTCAGCAGAAATTTCCCTTTCCTCTGTGGTTGTCACTGCCTTGTCAGGGTTGGGTTCTGACCCCTAGTCGTTGGAGTAGAGGCCGTCAGATCTGTTTCTTAGCTGTGTTTCTGATCTGCGGTGTGAGGTCGGGAGGACTGGAGCACTCCCACTGGGATAGAAGCCTTTGAGTATTCCTCCTCTGGAGGTGTTCACCTGTGGGTATGCTCTGTTTTGTCTCCTTTCGCCCATTGTGTGGGCTTACAAAGTACACGGCTGTTGGTACTGCTCTCAGTCCCACCTTAACCATGGTTATGCCGGCAACTGGCCCTGGTGACTCAGGCCTCATTTTTACTAGGCCACTGGCCCAGATCCACTGAGGTCAGGTCCCAGGACTGCAGTAATTATGTACCTGGACCCACTATGTGAGATATGGAGGCAGCTCAGACTCTGGCCTGGCCAAACCCCAGCATGTATGTGCCCACAAAACCCACAGCTGCTAAAGCCTGACCTGTCTCAGCTGCAGGAGCACTTGTCCATTGGGATGTTCCCAGGTGCTGAATTTAGGAAACCATCAGAGGAAGTGTAATGCCATGATTTGCACAGCCATGAGGAGAGATTTCAGCTCTTCTTCCTTAGTTGCATGTTCCCTGGAACTCAGCTGTGGTTTCAGCCCCATCTCTGCATGTGGGCCACCCACTGGTGTCTGCTCCCAAGGCTGCTGGAGCACACGAGCTTGTCAGGCAGGAGGATGTAGAAGCGGCAATCAGGGCAGGCAGGCTGCCCAGGTGAGAGGGTGCTGGGTGGCTATGGGATGTACGAGCCTGTCAGGCAGGAGGGAGTCAAGGTGGCAAGCTGGGCAAATGGGCCACCCAAGCAGGAGAGTGCTGAGGTGATGATGGCTGGGGGCATGTGAGCCACTCTGGCAGGAGCCCTTCCTAGTGCCTGTGGAGGCAGGGGCCGGTGTGTGAGGAGAGAGGCTGCAATGGGGGCCCCGCCCTTTGTGCATCACTCAGCAGTGGCACTTTGCTTCTATGCTGGTCTGGGCTTCCTCCAGGAGCATTCCTTGTTGTGGAGCTCCTCACTCCTATCCCCTTGAGCTGTCTCCTCACAGCCAACATCATTCCCCTTCCTGGGTCTGCTCTTCAAACCCCACATTCCAACACTCAGCCCCCGTGTGCACCAGTGGTCACCAGTGGCTGGGGCATGCAGAGCTGTGGCCAGACCATCTGTGTAGGCCTCACTCTCTCCTGCCTGCCACAGACTGGCTGCTGCACTGTTCTCTGAGCCACCAAATTTCTCCTTCTGCCCCAGCTTCTCTCCCCGCTGCTTCCCCAGATGCGGGAACCTCTTCTCACCTTCAGCTCCGCTCCCCCGCCCAGGGTCACAGGTCACGTCCCACTTCATCTGCTCTTCCTTTTCCCTTCTTCTTTCTTTCGTCCTACCTGGTTACGTGGGGATCTTTCTTGTCCTTTCAGGTGCCTGAGGTCCTCTGCTAGTGTTTATCAGGCGCTCTGGGAGAATCGTTCCATTTGTAGGTGTATTCTTGATGCATTTGTGGGGAGATATGAACTCCATCCACATCTTCCTACTCCTCCGTCTTCTTGACTGACTAATCAGCAGTTTGAGTTTTAAAAGGCCACTTTTTCCCCTTTTTTAACCTTGGTTTCAGGTTCTACCTAATTTAGCTAATTAGGCTCAGTCTCAGGTCATTGTGGTCTGTATTTACATTTCTGATTTGTACCGATTTGCAAGACAAAGACAGTTGCTTTTAATTCCCCAAAGAACTGGCCTGTCACCTAAATAATATTGAAAGAGTGATTTGCCCAACTACGTTTTCTTTAATTTGCTTTTCTGTAACAGTGAGAAGATTTCCAACTAGACTGAAATTTCAGAATTCTATAGTCTAGAACTTTATGGTTTAATTTATCATACCTTCAAAACGTGCATAAGGCATTCAACAAAGACCCTCTTTCTGAGTGCACAGATTAGACCCAGAGTAAAGTCTCCATTATTTATTTTTATTATCCCTTAAATATTAGCTGTTAGTTTTTACTTTATATTTTATAGGCTCAGGTAATCCCACTGGTTTCCTTTAGTATGTTTAATTAATATTTCCTTCATATGCCGTCTTATAATATCAAGCAGGGGAAGAATTCCCCAGTGAAACATGTCTATCCCACACAATATAATTAGGCAAAAGAGAGGTAATTATCTTATACAATGCCCATTTAAACATACCAATTTTTATAAAGACTCTGGGGTCCCCAGAGAGTGGTTGAGCCAAGGGACTCAGGCACTTTTGTCAATCTTTTAACTTGATTAATTGGTCTAACTTTTGCCCCAAGTAATTGTTGGTCAGGTATCTCAGTGTAATTTTACGTGTATAAAATTTATATGTAATAAAATATACGTATTTTAAACTGGGGTAAATAGGGCAGACTTGTTTGGGTCTGGCCCTTTAATGTTGATGACAAGTAGGAGATCCCTTTGGCCCATCCAATCTTAGGTAGTATTGTATCCAATCTTTGATTTATCTCATTAATGTCTGTTTTATTTATCCCACTTTAAAATAACCATCTAAAGATTTCTTATTCATTTAGGAGAAGTCCCTTTAAAATTTTCACCTTGTTGGGAAAAAGTTTTTAGACTTTTCCTTCAGTTTTTTTCCCTGTTACTTAACCTAATTAACAATAATTATTCTAATGTTTTTATTAGCATCTGTAAGACCCATTTAGGGGAAGCAGAGACCACAAATAAGGTTTCCCAAACCAATTTTTGGGGTTTGTTTGAAACTAAAGGAGTTTTTAGGTTAACCATTATATGTCTAATTTCCCACATTTCCCCCCCATAGGAGCCAATGAAACAGCTGTTTATAATGAGAGCTCTCTAAAAATTTACCAATTTAGAAGTTTCTCCAATTTGAAGGATCCATGATCTGCCCATAAATGAGGTATACCTTAATAGTGACTCAAACCAATAAGACGCAAGAGGCTTCCCCACAAAAGAGTGTAAAGGATGCTGTCTAAATAAGATCCAGAAAGTTTACTCCCAAAAGTAGTTTAAGAAAGTAATGGTCTTTGTTGTACAGGCTGACACAATGAAGGTTAGGATGGCAAAAAGCCCCCGAGAGTTGTACAGTCAGACAAAAGCCTGCTCAGAATCCCAGTCTATTTGACTGGCTGCCAAATGTACACCATATAAGTACTTTTGGATGGTAGTGACCAAGTTCTCAAAACACACACACACACACACACACACACTGAAAAATATCAGAACACTTACATTTCAAAGACACAGGAAGAGAAATGCAAGTTTCCCCTAGAAAGCCTTTTGTTTTTGTGAAGTCAGAATTCTGAAAAGATGTTTTTATCAAGCCAGCTTTTTCTAACTTAACTGCATATGCAATAAAAGAGTCCTATCTTAGTCATTTTTAGGGCAAGATTTTCTTTAAGTCCCAAGTAAGTAAGCACTTGTAAATGTAAATTTTGTATGTACATAAACCTGGCCAGGATATCCGTTGGAGGCTGGAAATCTGTTGTTCCTTTTTCTTTTGTATTGAAAGCTAAGTTCCCCATTCTGAGTTCAATTTGTGAAGATCACTTTTATTTTGACAAACTCTATTAAAGTAGCCAATTCAAGGAAGACAGGTTAGTCTTCCACCTAATTACCCAGTCCAACTTTTACTCAGTGTCTTTCACCTGAGCAAAGTCTCCCCAGTCTTTCAACTGAGGATAAACCACACAGTGTCTAAACTGAGCAAGATCTTCCCAGTGTCTTTTAAGTGAGGCTAACCCACTTGAGCAAAAGTCTTCCCAGTGTTTTTCTACTGAGGATAAGCTCTCAGTGTTTAAACTGAGTAAAAATCTTCCCAGTGTCTTTCACTGAGGATGACCCAGGTACTTCTTCTTGAAACCAAGTTTCAAGGATAACCTACTACTCAAGAGAAGAGTTTAACACCACTGAATAAAACTTAGGATCATCAACCAAAACTGGAGATCCAAGAACCAGGAGATACTCACCCAAATTCGTCTGGACACTCTGAGAAAGCGGACAGGCCCAAGAAGCCTCTGCTGGTGCCAGGACTCTGGATCCTCATAGAGTTCAGGCAAAGAAGAAAAGTCTGCTCTGGGCCCCTTCATTGGTTGCCAAGACTGCTGACTGAAAAATATGCACAACCCAAAAGGAGAATTATGTTTTATTTGGCAGATTTTCTGAGGACTTAAGCCCAGAACACAGCCTGTCAGATCACTCTGAGGAACTGCTCAGAAGACCTAAGGGAGGAGTCAACAAAAACCAGGTAGTCAGAACATCAAAAGATTACTATTAATTAAAGAAAACTAGACATCTCAAGTTAAGGACTTTAGCACTTTTCTATGTATGAGAAGATGAAAGAATCTGGGCTCCGTGAAATCATTCCTTTGATATGCACCTTAACTCTAGAATCAGTACCCTGTTTTTCTCCATCCCGAATCCCCTCAAGGTGCACAGTTGAGGGTTCCTGCTTTGACGTCTGACTTGACGACTGCAACATCCTTTGTCTACTGATATGGCAGGGAACATTTTTCATCCACAGGTAAGAAATTGAGGAGAAAATTAACATAATTCAAGATATAAAACCATTACAATATTAAAAATTCCCAAATGTCAAACAAACATAAGTACCCTTGACCTGTAAAATGGAAGATGCCAAAGAAGGGGAAAAAAGAAACAATAAAGAAAATGTAGAAAATAAAGCATAAAATAAGATGACAGAAATCAATAACAGTAGAACAATAATTAAATAAATCAAGGTAAATGTTATCATAAGATTTTTAAATTTCAAAAAAAACCCATCAAACAAAACATATTGAAAATAAAGTAATAGAGAAAATTTAGAGAGCAAATATGAATGCAAAGAAGACCTGTTAGGTAGTTAGTCAGACATTAGCAGCAAGGAGGTGACAGTGGTGAGAAAGACAAGAAGAAGAAATTGAGTCACACCCAGCCATCTGGGAACTCTCCCTTGAATCCACCCAGAATGGGAGAAACTATGGTCGGGTGGTGGGCAGCTTATCCTGATAAAGAGAGGCACAGTAACACAAGGGGACTTCTCCAGGCTGTGCATGCCCAGACCAGACAGGCGTATAACCTGTAGTAAATCCAAACTCATTATACCATAATTACAATAAATTACATGTGGTTTTGCCCCTCCCCCCACCCAGTAGGCATTTCTTGGGGATTCAAGGATGAGAGCATGCACAGCAGAAAACTTGTTACATAGCTCAGGACTGTCAATCAAATAATGATCCTTGTCACTCACCCCCACCTCTCTGCAAAATGCTCCTTAAAAGCGCTCGTAAGCCATTATAGGAATGCTGCTTTCAATTTGCAGGAACAGTACACCCATCCCCCCCCCCCACCCCGAGAGTGTACCTTTGCTTCGATATACTTTGCTTTGCTTTGGGCTTGCTTCACTTCGCTGAAATAGCCTGTTCTCAGAAACAGCCTGCTCTTTCTCTCTCCTTCTCTCTCTCCCTCTCTGAGAGTGTACCTATGCTTAAATAAACTTTGCTTTGTGCTTAAGCTTAACATGGTAGTTTGCGATCCTTTGCTTACTATCATGGAACCAAGGTAGCTGGTCCAGGCCTTCCACTGACCTCCTCGGTTGAAGCTATTTTGTTACAAACATGTCCACATGGTGAGAGACCTAAGTCTAAATTTTGATAAAAGGTTGAATTAAGGTGAGAATATCATATGGGAGGAAAAGACTGTAGGAAAAATAGTAGATGTAGGAGATATGTTTGTGAAAGTGCACATTCATAGCAATATAGCCAAATAAACTCACATGCCCACGTTCCCACTAAAACTGTATAAAATTATGACCAACAAGCAGAGAATACACATTATTTTAAAGCCCTCATGGGGCATTAAGACATATTTACCATGTGAATCCTTCAGTGAATCTTGTGTTACTGCTAAGGGATAGAAAATGGTGTCATAAGGGAATTTTGTGTAAGACTCAAAGCTCCCTTTCTATATGGTTCAGGCTGGACTTGAAGCTTCAGGGGCCTGAGAGGATGGGGCTGGAAAGGCAAGGCACACTCAGAAAAGAGAATACATACATAACACACTAGGAATATCTGAAGAGGCTGCTCAAGACCTGGCTCAGCCCCAAGGGTTTGACCCCTAGTCCTACTCTTCACCCTACAGCCCTTTAGGGTCAGGACCTTGGCTCACCCTAACCCATTCCTAGCTTCCGGGTATAGCATGAGTGCACATGTCTGAATGTTAATGTTCTCTCAAAATTTACATGTTGAAATCCTACCTCTTACAGATAGGAGGCGGGGCCATGCAAAAGTGCTTATGAGCTTTCATGAATGGGATTAGTGCCTTATAAAAGAGACTCCAGAGATAGCTCTAGCCTCCTCCCATCATATGAGGATACAGAGAGAAGGCTCCAGCTGTGAACCAGGAAGAGAGCTCTCACTACGAGGTGGCCATACTGGTGACTTGATCTTGGGCTTCCCAGCCTCCAGAACTGTGATAATAAATGTCTGTTGTTTTTAATCTACCCAGTCTATGGTATATTGTTATAGCAGCCCTAATGGATTACACATATTTCAAAATTTATCTGGAGAGTGGGGACTGTCTTATCGTTGCAAACTAAGAAGTTGGGTTGAGACAACATATGAAAGATTTTCTTTAAGTAGAAAATTATGGATTATTGGATTTGAAAGTAGTAGATTGGTTAAGGAAAATGAGTACGTGTGTGTGTGCGTGTTTGCAGTGTGTCCCAAGTTTTTGTGCAGTTTAAAGATTTACTAACTCCAGAATTATAAACACTACAAACTTACAAAAACATCATTTGAAGGTGTAACTGTTACCAGATGCAAGTCTGTGTGCCTGATGCACAGTGAGGCTAAATACTGAAACATCAGAGTTTGGAGCAGAGAAGGGTTTACACAGTGCCATGCAAGAAGACACGTGGCTCATGCCCAGGAAAAACCCCAAACTCCCTGAAGGCTTTCAGCAAAGCCTTTTTAAAGGCAAGGTGAGGGAGGGGCATGGCTAATTGTTGCAAATATCTTGGTGTTGGATCCTTTGTTCTAGCAGCTGGCCAGATGGGTCAGATCCTGGTCAGGTCACGTGTTCCTGTAAACCTCCAACAAAACAATTATTATTCTCTGTTCTGCAACTTTTTATCTCCATGAATGGGCTCTTAAAAGTCAGAGCCTTAGCAATAGGCTATCCTGTATATTTCAGGCTATAGGCAACATTGTTTTCCAAAAAGTGCAGAGCCAGCCTGGGTCACAGGGATGGACAGAGTTAGCTCCGGCAACAAAGCATAAAGATTAAAGTAAAAAAGATCTAATGTGGAGTCAGATTTGTTCTTCCCTATTACATAACTATTTATCATTCTTTCATACTTATGAATTTTGAAAAATAAATTATTTTAATTTTTGTGTGTAGTTCCCTCTGATAGAAAATGAGGCAAAACATACACTATTCAAAATTCACAAAACTAAATAAGTGTAAACGAAATTCAAGTTCTATCCCTGGGTTTACACAAGACACAAACATGATGTGGGAAAGTTGGAGCTGAGGACAAAGGAAATCCTGAGTAAAAATGTCTGTGAAACAGCCAGTCTTCCAGGGTCAGCTTAAGATGTTCAAGAGTTATCAAATTGGTGGGCCTCAAGTAAAGGTCTCTAATGGATGAAGGAACCAGGTTCCAGATGCAATGAACAGAAAATTGGCTAAGGTCTCTCTGACAGGATGAGAGTAGTTGGAAGGAGGGATCTGGAAGCCCCAGGAGGGTGCAGGTGTCTGTGGGTCTGGATGGGAAGGCGGGGCAGTGATTCAGCCTATTTCTCTTATTGCCCCTCCCCCACACTCAGGAGCCCTTTGTGACAAGGCCACAGCTCTGTGATGCAGGCCTGGGGTTCTGCCATCAAGTGAACTCCCAGTGCTCTGTTGCCTGAGGGCAGCAATGCAATTCAGAAGATGGAGAATCTCTTTTCTTCGAAAAGCATTGTTGCTATGTGGCTGAGATGCAGCCCAACTTCCTGGGTGATTAATATCATCCTTGGGTTCCTGTGTGGACTGGTGCTCTTCCTAATGTTACTCCCCTGCTTCCAGAGTAATCCATTCTTAGCACCACCTAGGAAACATAGAAACATCAGGAAGGTAAGAAACCTTTGGCTTAATCCCAGCAGAGATTATCTCTTTTTTTCTTATTCTTATTTCCACTTTTCTAAACCACCTAGAGAGACTCCTGAGATGGGAACTCTCAGAAAAGTATAGAACATCATCCTTCTAGGGAAAAGCCAGGCCAGAGAGGGGTTAGAGTGGGCATGAGGATTTCTAGCCTGAGATCTTAGACCAGGAGTTCAGGTATGGTAGAGGGCTCCAGGGCAAGTCCCAAATGCCGTGACTAATAATGGTCAAGGACTGGATTACTAAGAGTTCAATCTCTGCAGGAAGGCTGACCCCTGAGCCCTGGTTCACCAGCCACCTACCCACAGCGGGTGTCACAAGTGAGACCTTCCTCTGTGTTGGGGCTGAGCCCCTGAGAGCCTGAGAGAAGAGGCTGGAGTGGAGGTCTGGCCTTGGGAAGCAGAATCCTATCTGACAAAGCTCACGTGAGCATTTAGGTCTGAGAATGTGTGTGTTTCTTGATCAGAGGAACAGTGACAGAAGAAATCTATGGTGATTAAAACTTAAAAAATCCTTCTTGGGCTTCCCTGGTGGTGCAGTGGTTGAGAGTCCCCCTGCCAATGCAGGGGACGCGGGTTCGTGCCCCGGTCCGGGAAGATCCCACGTGCCATGGAGCGGCTGGGCCTGTGAGCCATGGCCGCTGGGCCTGTGCGTCCGGAGCCTGTGCTCCACAACGGGAGAGGCCACAGCAGTGAGAGGCCCGCGTACCGCAAAAAAAAAACCCCAAAAACAAAAAAAAAACCTTCTTTGCACTCTTCAAAGAAGAAAAACTGAAAATATTGTTATCCACTTTAAAAATAAGTAAAAGGGGAAAAAAACCCACAGAGTTTTAGTTAAATGTAGAAAGTCATGTTGTTCATGAACACAGCTTGCCTAGATAGAGGACAGTGAGAGTTGGGTGTTCGCCCCTCATTTTTTCTTATCTCTCAGCATCAAGTAGAGCTGAAGGGGAGGAGCAGGAGTAGGAAGAAAAGTGGATCTTTGAAAGGTAAGCCTTTGCCATTCAGCCCTGCGCGCCCCCGAGAGTTAGCTTCCATCTCTCCTAGTCCTGAGGGCCCAGCTTCATGGTCTCTGAGGATGCCAGTGGCAGAGCTTATTCCTCAGGAAACAGAGCCTGAGCCTAATTAAAGTGGAAGCACTTTGCAAAGGACAAACCCTTTTCAAGTGAGATTTACCATCACTGTCAGGGACATGTGGCCTTGGACACTGATACTTGGGCTCCAGAGTCTAATCCTCCAAAGATTTCCCTTAAAGGGCCATTGCACTCAGCCTCCTGAAAGACTCTTAGGCCTCTGCCTTCACCACCATGACCCAGTCTCCTGATTTCCAGCTTGCAGAGATTGCCTGGAAGAACTGGAGGGGACTCACAACCTGGTTTCACTTCGGCAAAGGTAAAGAATCTTTCCCCTTCTCTCCTGGGTCGTCCTTCCTCCCAGAGCCTATAATGTGACCCCAGCCATGGGAGGGCGTGGCTAAGGCCCTAGAGTGAGGGAGAGCAGGAGCTTTATGAAGTCAGTGTGGGGGCAGAGGAGGGTTCTTGGGCTGCAGGTCCCCAGCCCTGCCTGTCCTGTCCAGCCATCCTGGCCCCATCTGCTCTCCTACAGCTGCCTGGGGAGGCTTCCTGGCAAGGACAACTTTCATCAGCTCTCATGTCAAGACCCTCCTGGTGAGGCGTGCAAAGCAGTGCCTGCTGGAGCCTGTGGAAGATACTGCTTGAAGGGTTGGGAACCCTGCATGAACACCTCCTGTAGGGTTTCCTTCCTTGATCCAGACACTCGAGAGGTGCTGGAAGCACATATTATAAGGTTTGGGGTAAAGCACAGGTGGACCCTACCCCTCAAGGTCCTCAAGGCCATAAATGTCTTTAAGTTGAAAAAGTTCCAACCCTCCACCGTTCTGCAGTTTGCCTCTTCCCCTGAAGCTACCTGTGTGTCTGGGTCCCACTCAACAGTCCAGTTTGCTGAGTTCCTGGAGAAACCTCCTCAGGCTCATTCAGGAGAGAAGATGATAACAGAAGAGTCAGTTCCTACCCTGAAGAGGCCTCTCCTTGTCCCCTCAACTGTGTGTAAGGAAATCCAGAGTGCCCTGGGAGCGATTCCATCTGGTGACTACCATGAGCCCTCAAAGGCTTCTCTGACTGGACAGGAGGGCAGGCCACCTTCTCAGTCCCTCACACTCAGCCTTGTGGGCAGAACCTGGAAGAGTGAGACTGTGGAATGGGTCAAGAGGGACAGCCTAGAGCCAGGTCCAAGTTCAGCAATGGTCAGGAATGAGCCAAGAGAGGAGAGTGGTGGTCAGGCCTCAGGAGACCCCTGCCATAGGGTAACAGTGATGGAGGTGAACTTAGGATCCCAGTCTTTGAGAGGTGAAGAGGCCAGGGAGGCTGTGGAGGCCAAGCAGTCTCCTGCTCTTCAACCACAGTCTCGTGTTATCTTGGAAACCAAAGTGTTGACAAAATCCCAAACCACAAATGTACATATGAGGAGTTTAGAGGTGCCAGGGGCCAGTAAAAGTTTCCTACTACCTAGAATGTCTGTTTTCCAACATCCAGGTGAGCCATGCCTTAATATGGAGGTTGCTAGTGAGTTTAACTCCAAAGTAAAGGTACAGTCAGACAACCAGCTTCAGGACTTTCCCAAACACAGGTTCCTTGCTGCAGACAACTTGGCTTCTCAGGTGCCTCAGTGCCATCCCCAGAGAGTCCTCACCAGAGACAGGTTAGCTTCCCAGGAGCCAAGTGGCCTTATGGAAGCCCAAAGGAGCAACCTAGGGCAGCAGGAGCCCAAAACTTCAAAACTCCAAGACTCATGGAAGAGCCAGAGCAAGATGATTGCCCCTACTTACAAAAGGGAGGACTGTAGGAGGCATAAACCAGGAGAGCATGAAGAAAGGTTTAAAGAATTAGGGACCTCTCAAGCTGGAAGTATGAGCCGCCCTGCCCAGGTCAGGGGAATAACAGGCTCTACTGGGAGCAGATGTCTCCAGCGCATGCCAGAGAAGAAACATAGCCCTCCAGAAAGCCTCTTCAGAAAAAGGATGATGCTATTTTTAAAGTGGATTTTCCCCAAGAAAAAAGTCAATGGTCGAGATGTTCTGCAAAAAAAAAAAGCCCATATCAGCCACTGCCCAGAGTCACGGATCAGTCAAAAGCAGATCAATCTTGAAGAGTGAGACTGCTGAGGGTCAGGCACGCATGGCAGCTGTTGGACAGATCCTAGAAGAAAAAAGAGCAATTCACCATGGACTTCATGCCACAAAGTTAAATGAACACAAACTGGAATTCCAAGTCCCAGTATGTAGGTGTTTCTGCTACCATAGGCTTACCTCCTACCCAGAGCAAGGGAGAATGATGGGTTATACAGCCTGCAGTCATAAAGCCACCTCCAAGGGCCAGAGTTGTTCTATGAGGGAAAGGAAAGTCAGACACCAACATAGCTTGAAAAGTGTAAGGTTCGAAGATGAGCAGCTGGGCCTAAGGTGCCTCCCATCCTTGCCCCCCAAGAAGGGTTTGTTTCCAGTTAGTACCTGCCAGTATGGGCCAAGGATTCCAGGTGCCCCAGCCCGCCATCTACACTGTCCAAGTCATTGTCATCTTTGGGAAGGTGTCTTGCCTGGTCGACAGTAAAATCCTTCTTTAGTCTTCCCTTTAGTAGGAAAACATGTCTCCAAGTAAAAATTCAGTCCATGTAGAGAAAATGATTTTCTCATTAGCACATCCAAGGTATTTAATGTTCCCCAATACATGTCTATATATATATATATATTTTTTTTTTTTTTTTCCTAATAAAAGCAGAGTGTAATGGCTGCTGTCTGTGCTGTGCACTTTGTCTTCTAGAAGGGAGGGGCATGGAGGGAGGTTGACGGTAGCATCACAAGCTTGCTCCTTGTCTCGTGTCCCTTCATTGCACCTTATAATACTGTCATTACACAAACCAAAATTACTCTAACAATGAGACGGGAAAAACCTATGAAACCCACACCCAAGGATCTGGTTCAACCAGTCTTTCTCCTCCTTCTATGCTACTTTGAACTTTATGCAACTGTAGTGGATAGGTTTACACGATAGGGCCGGAGATTCCAATTCAGGCTCCAGGAAGTGTCAGAGCCAAGTGGATGGAAGTTTGGGGGGAATAGAGTATGGGCTCTGAGTTCAGAAACAGGAGAAAGCTTGCCCTGGATCTCTTGGTAGGGAATATACAACATCTGCTCTTAAGAGTTCCTTCTCTCTCTGATGAAGGCTGGGATTGAGATACGCCCTATGAACCCCTTTTAGCTTAGCCATAATAAAATGTACAGCATCACCCTCCCCCACCTCTGTTTTTCCTATACTTTAGAGCAGCAGCAAGGATGGCATTTCCAGCTCTGTGTGTGTAGGTGGGGGGAGTATCAGGGAGGCTGCTGAGGGCTGTGTTGAGTCCAGTCCCATATAAATGAATGGCTATATTCATGGGTCACCTACCTTCCACTCTATGTTAACCCCAGAGAAGGAGTTTTGGATGAATGGAATAGGGGTGTGACTGTGGGTAGTAACTATCTGATGGTCAAACACTGTGAATTTAGGGTGGGATGTAGGTGTAGAAAAAATCACTGGATCCAAGGAAGGAGGCAAAGTGGTACCAGATTCCCATAAATGTGCAGTTCTGAAAGAGCAGCCCCCTGACATACAACCACCATCTAAAGGTCTAAAGGGGAGGAAAAGTTAAGGGTCCAGTAGCTCATCATGGCCCCACCCCAGGGTCTCTACCCTATTCCAACTCTAAGATCGCAGACCTAGAGAAACCGCCGTTAGGTCAAAACAGAAAGTCAAACTTATAGAAGTAAAGCAAATCAGGGAAGGTTAATCTCTTAATACTATATTTAAGCTTACACATCATCACCTCTTGACTTTTAGGAAGGATAACTTAACAATAGGTGTAAAAGCCAGGACTAGGGAACTTGGGATGTGACTCCTAGCCTGGTGACCTTCACATAAACACATGGCCCAAGGACTGCTCCAGGGGAGAGGTGGGGACTGGCTTGTGATTGTGTAGTAAGCCTTGCCTGTCTCCCAGTCCTTGATCACCCCAGAGCCTGGCAGGTGAAGAAGCAATCAGACAGGATTTGTGGTGGTGTGGAGGTGACCTGTGCAAAGTGGATGGGGCAGGGTGCAATCCAGGAGTGTTCCACTGATCTGCTTCTGGCACAGCTTTTCTTGTCTCCTGACCCCCATCCATATGGAAAAGCAGGGAGATGAGGAAGAATTTCTCTAGAGTGATTTGGTGCTTTCTGCCATGTGCAGGGCGCATGGTGGACACAGCTCCAGGTGGTGTCTTTCTCAGTGTGGAGATTTCTGTTCCAGCTGATGCCCCTGATCCAGATGACAACAGAAATGGACCCCATCCCCCATCCCTGTCAGGCCCCTCAACATGTGGAAATGCTGTGACCTGGGGTGGAGGGGGCAGAGTGAGCACAAGACTGCTCACACCCCTGGTTTCTCCCTGGAGCCAGGCCCTACCTCTGGGCCCCAATTCCCAAGGCAGCCTCCAGAATGGGCACAGCAGTGAGAGTGGAGCCAGGACTTGTGGGAGGGGTCGGTACCCAGAGGAAAGAGTTGACAGGGCTGGGACCTGAGCCTGGCTGCTGCTGGGTCCTCTCAGGGGCACCCAGAAGTGAGTTCTGGGAATATGGGGAAGCTGGATTTGGACCCCCTGGCTCCTGCTGGGAGAGTGCCACAGACAGGTGATGCTGATGGAACAGCAAGAAAACAGAAAGAAGCAAGTCCCTTTGCCCTTCTCTTGCTGCTCTGTCTTCCATAAGGTACAGTAAGACAAGAAATTGAGAGACCAAAAGAAAAAAAGAAATGGAGAGACCCAGAGACAATACACAAAGACTTCACAGACACACCTCTCAAGAGAGACTTCTCATGCAAACACCTTTCTCAGAGATCACATACTGAGACCTCACACAGGGACCTCATGTTGCTTCACAGACCCTCAGACAGAAACCTAGCACAGATTTAACAGATTTCCCAGAGATACCTTCCAAAGGGACCTCATACAGAGACTTCACACAGAGATCTCACCCAGAGACAACACACAGAGACTTGGCACAAAGACCTCACAGAGACCTCACATCTATTCTTCAGTATCCATTGACAGGTCTTTCTTAGTGAATATGAAACCACTTAGCAAACTGGCAGCATGATAAATATATTATCAGTTGTGCCCCTCTGAGATCCACCAGACACTCACTGTCAGCATTACTCTAAATGGGGAAATGTTTGAGAAGTTTTGTTCTTTTGTAATGTCACTGCCTCTGAACAAAAGAATTATACATTCCAAATGTAGATTTGCAAATTTCATTGTTAGGTGTTCATTAGCTTGAAAATCACAAATTACATTTTTTTATTTTTATTTATTTTAGAAGAATGAAGAAAATAATGTTTATTTCTTAGAAATGCATGTAGTACTCTTTTTTTTAATTTTAAAAATTTTTATTGGAGTATAGTTGATTTACAAATTTGTGTTAGTTTCAGGTGTACAGCAAAGTGAGCCAGTTATACATATACATATGTCCACTTTTTTTAAAGATTCTTTTCCCATATAGGCCATTACAGAGTATTGAGTAGAGTTCCCCGTGCTATACAGTAGGTTATTATTATCTATTTTATATATAGTAGTGTGTATATGTCAATCCCAATCTCCCAATTTATCCTTCCCCCCTTATCTCCTGGTAACCATAAGTTTTCATTTGTACCCTTTTTTTTAGGAGAATCACAAATTTTAAGCACAACTAAAACACTGTCAGTCTCCAGTGAGGGAAAATATTTGTCCAGTTTTAGTTATCATCCAGTCAAATGGTATCTGGCACATTTTTTACTTTATTGAGGACAAAACTTAAACTTGAGATGGCTTACTTGTTTCCTTTGGAAACATAAGAAAAACCTGCAACAAAGGTACTCTAGGAATGAAATAAACCAAGAAAGAAGCATCCGGACTCACATTCACTTCCCAGAGGGCTGTGTAACTAGCACATTATTTTGCACATAATAGCTTGCATCAGGTTTGTGGGGTTTGCTTTATTTTTTTTAACAGGCCAATAATCATGTGGGGATTTTTCACAAGTCAAATTTCTGGTTTTAAAGTTTACATTCTGGCAAAATTATGCTTCTGAATATTATTTTATTTCTTAAAATGTGGTAATGCCCTAAAATGATATTACACAATCATAACGTTCAGCTAACATACTTAAAAAGATGGGCTATTAAGGCTTCATTCTTAAATAATTCTATGAAATGCACATTTTCTAAGACATGCAGTTAGGATCCATTTTATATTCATTATAGGGTTAACACATTGCTTTAAAAATTTTTGAAAGATTATAAAATATATGACTTAGCCTATGCTTGACATTATACATGTTACCTCATAAAATTACTGAGGGAAGGATATCTTAATATCTGAATTGAAGGTAGTCTACATTTAATCTACATTTGGCTCATAACAATGAATAATGAAAGGCTTTCATTTATTATATATCTCACACTTTCCAAAGGGTACATTTCTAAAAGACTACTGATTTCTCACTGCTAATAAGCAACCTATTGTCCTTGCCTTGGTAAAATCTATTTTAATGACAGCTGGTTGTCTCCCAGATTATCCATTGGTATTACAGCATCACGGTCTTTTAAGAGGAGCAGGGCTGACACGAGGACTCTTTGGGCTTATTTCTACAAGAAATTTAGTTTTTCTATTCTCCTAATTAAAAAATGTATAAGTATTAATTTTTCACTTTACTCCCTTATGTCGTTGAATCAGAAAACAATGGACTATGGTCATGTATGTCATCTAATACTCTATCAGATCACTTTTTTTTAATAGTGCAGCTTACTCAGGTAACTTTACTGATCAGAACAAAATGGAATCAATTAGGAAAAAGTTCATACAGGAAAATATCCTTTTCAAAGTTGACTATTTTAACACAGTTAAATAAGCGATTATTTTTTAATCCTTTGAGTTAAAATTGTTCAGGGTGGCCAAGAAAGTCTGGAAACATGAAAAATGTCCATAAAAGCACTTTATTACTATAATACGTTGAATGTGTTGCTCCTCATTATTAATTCACAGTTCATTAAGCTGGGCAAAATTACAATGAGCAATGTGCATTAAAGCAAAATTCCCATCAATCATTTTCCATCTGTCATACATTGTGTCAGATGATTTGTGTGTCTAATTTTCATGGAAAAACTTGTACTTTTACTCCAGAATAAGAAATCAAGGGGGATCAATCTATTAAAAAGATATTAATATTCCCAGACTCTGTGGCCTTCAGTATTTTCTTTTTAAGAAGATTCACCTACTGCAAATCTTATAAATATTTTTACCATTTAATATGCCCAGACAAAATGGATACAAAAATTAGATAAAAGAGAAAACAACAAAAACAGATCCCCTTTGTTTTCAAAACATTTGATGTTTACATCAAAATATTTTGTTGAAAATGAAGTGACTTTTAATCTATAGTTAAAAGACACTATAATGATATTTAGAACATATTACAGATCTGGATTTTTACAAATAGATTTTTATTTAAAACAGGTCTCACACTGATATCAATAAACCAGGCACTCTAGAACAAAATGTGGAGAGATGGCAATTATGCGATGACTTCTTAATACTCCAAGGGAAAAAGAGTTTTTCCAAAGTAGTCCATCTACAATATTAACCCTTAATATCTACTCCCCTTGATAGGTTTCAATATTATTTTCTGTTTTATACACATTTACTTTATAATTAACTCCTACAGGAGGACATTTCTGGAAATGTTCCCAGATATCTACAGCCACACTTTCTGTCATGATCACACCATGGAAAAAGTAGGGAACATCCAGATCCTGATGATCCAGGGGGTTCATAATTACCCCTTTGAGGTCAGTCAGAATCAGAATCATTCCCAGAACAGGGTCGGTCTTTACATTTGTGCCCCTAGACATGCAGATTGTAACACTACCCACCCAAAGGCAAGTTGTCTTCCTTACTCAGGTTTGCAGGGGCACCACTCACTGTGGTAGCTAGAAGAGTCCGTTGCCCCCACCCCGGACCTGCATTCTGTACTCTCCACAGACACATCGTACTACAAATATACAAGTGGTGCTGGTGAAACTTCCAGAAAGCTATAAAATAATGCATGCCAGGCACGGTAGATGAGGATTTAGAAAATGCTAACATCTTCTCTAGGAAATAAAGGTGACATACCTATGTGGCTTTAAGCATTTTTGTGCATTAGCTGGCCCCCTGGATCTGGGAAACAGCATCTGATTTTAAAGTTTCTCAGCCTCATTCTCTGCAGTGAAATCTGAAGCTCTTCCTTCCTTCTCTGAGTCCTGAAGCTGGAATTGATAGTCTGCTCTCTGTGATTTCTCTCTACCATTTGTTTCCAATGACCACTTCAACTCAGATATCTCTCAATTCAGGGATCACTCCTAAACTTCAGGAGGAAGGTCACTGCCCTTTTTATTCCCGCCACAATTTTATGCTAGTGACCCTTTACAGTGTCAATAAACTTATTTTGTAGAATGTGCCCCCTGGACTCCACCTGCTCAATCTGTTTTTTGGGCAAATCATTTGTTACTTAGCTAAACACATTTTATAAAATCATATTTCATAAAATTGTATTTTATAAAATGTTATTTTCTTATTTTATAAAATTGGTAAATCTAGGGATTTAGGCTTAATTATTATTTTTAAAAATGTTGGTATTCATTTTGACAATTTTTCTCTTTTTACATATATCAGAAAATATGTTAAGAACTCAACTGTGAAGATACCACAATTTTTATTTTTTTTCACTTTTCGTACTTAACTTTTATAACAAACCTTTATTATTGCACAGGAAACATGAAAGTTTGTTCCTTGGAAAACATCAGTCTTAAGAACGTACTAAGTTAAAGCTTAGCATGTTAGATCTGCGAGTAGCCTTGCCTTTTTTTTTTTTTTTTTTTTTTTTTTTTTTTGCGGTACGTGGGCCTCTCACTGTTGTGGCCTCTCCCGTTGCAGAGCACAGGCTCCGGACGCGCAGGCTCAGCGGCCATGGCTCATTGGCCCAGCCGCTCCGCGGCATGTGGGATCTTCCCAGACCGGGGCACAAACCCGTGTCCCCTGCATCGGCAGGCGGACTCTCAACCACTGTCCCACCAGGGAAGCCCAACCTTGTCTTTTTTTTAATGTTTTTTCTGAATTGTTAAAAAAAAAAAAAAGCCTTAAGAGCTTAGGAACAGAAGCAAATTGAGAATTAAAATCCAAATCATTCAAATGAAGTTTGTCAGAACAGTTTGTGTGTGGAGAGGACAGCTTCTAGGCACTTCAGAGAAACCAGCAGGACAGAATTGAGAATATCCAGCACCTTACAGGGCTTCTCACAGAAATGCTTTAATGCAAAGAGGTGACTAGATTTCACAGGGAGACCAGGGAGAGGATGCAGAGATAATTAAATCACATTCAAGCACCTGTTTACCTGGGAGGTAAGTTCCTTCATATTGTGGTCAGATGCTGTTTAGGGGGACACTGGTGCAGGGCAGGTGTTGGGAGGATGAACTCTTTTCTGAGTGATTTTGCAAGTGTGAAAATTCATCCAACAGAGATGCTAGAAAATTTTGCTCCTAGTAGCGAGCGTCCAACATGATATTTTGGGACAAAAATATGTATTTGGAAGAATTTTTCACAAAAGAGCAGTGATGGGAGGAAAAGATACATATGGGCCTGGCTAGTAATATTCTTCCTTCACAATTTTCTTGTGGGTCCCTGAGGCCTGCTGCGACTGCTTGGAGACCTGGTCCCCAAGCAATGGCCCTCTTTGTCATACTCAGGG